>NC_057812.1:103463505-103483153 GCF_018294505.1 Triticum aestivum
GGGGCGGCTGCGGCGCTTCGGGCCGGGAGGGCCTCCCGCGGGCCCTGTGGGCCAACGAAGTGGGCGCGGCGGCGAGCGAACCCGGAGCTGACACGTGGCGGCGGCGGGCGGTGGGATTTTTGTCCGGCGGCGCCCGGACACGTCTGGCGGTGTGGAGGGGAGAGGAAGCTAGGGTTTCAACCGGATTTTTGGGGAGGGTTGCACATATTTATAGGTAGAGGGAGTTTGGAGTGTCCAAATGAGGTGCGGTTTTCGGCCACGCGATCGTGATCGAATGACCGAGATGATGGAGGGGGTTTAGGTGGATTTTGGGCCACTTTGGAGAGGTGTTGGGCTGCAACACACACGAGGCCTTTACTGTTCCTCGGTTAACCGTTGGAGTATCAAACGAAGTCCAAATGGCACGAAACTTGACAGGCGGTCTACCGGTGGTATACCAAGGCCGCTTGGCAAGTCTCGGTCCAATCCGAGAATGTTTAACACCCGCACATGAAAAGTGGCAAAAGGGGACGCCGGAGGACATAGGAGTACCGGAATGCAAAACGGACAACGGGGAAAATGCTTGGATGCATATGAGACGAACACATATGCAAATGCGATGCACATGATGACATGATATGAGATGCAAGACATGGACAAAAGCAAAACGAAGACAAAACCCAACCACGAGGGAAATATCATAACTTAGTGCCGAAAATGGTGAGAGTTGGAATACAAATATGGCAAGTTACATACGGGGCGTTACAACACTCCACCACTACGAAAGGATCTCGTCCCGAGATCTAGGACTGGAAAAAATCTGGATATTCGGAACGGAGGTGGTCCTCGCGTTCCCAGGTGGCTTCACGGTCGGAATGATGTGACCACTTCACTTTCAGGAATTTGATAGACTTGTTGCGAGTCTTGCGCTCAGTTTCTTCAAGAATAGCAACGAGATGCTCATGATAAGACAGGTCTTCTTGGAGATCAATCTCTTCGAAGTTGATGGTGCGGTCAGGAGTCTTGAAACACTTGCGAAGCTGAGAAACATGAAACACGTCGTGCACGTTTGCAAAGTTGGATGGAAGCTCAAGTTGATAGGCGAGATCGCCTCTTTTGCCAATGATCTTGAAAGGACCCACGTATCTAGGGGCAAGCTTCCCTTTGATACCGAAGCGACGAGTACCTTTCATTGGAGAGACGCAGAGGTAGACATGGTCTCCGATCTCGAAAGCCAAGTCACGATGCTTGCTATCATAGTAACTCTTCTGGCGCGATTGCGCGGCTTTGAGATTTTCACGAATGACTTTGCACATTTCTTCAGCCTCTGTGATCAAGTCATTGCCAAGAAGTTGGCATTCACCAGTCTCTGACCAGTTAAGAGGAGTACGACACTTTCTGCCATAGAGAATCTCGAATGGGGCCTTGCCCAAACTCGCTTGGAAGCTATTGTTGTAGGAGAACTCGGCATATGGAAGACAATCTTCCCACTTCATACCGAAAGAAATGGCACATGCCCTGAGCATATCTTCAAGAATTTGGTTGACCCGCTCGACTTGGCCACTAGTTTGAGGATGAAAAGTTGTGCTAAAATGAATGTTGGTGCCCATGGCCTTCTGAAAAGAATCCCAGAACTTAGAGGTAAAGATGCTTCCACGATCTGAAGATATCAACTGCGGAATGCCATGCAGAGAGACAATCCTAGAGGTATATAGCTCTTCCAACTGAGCTGCTGTGATAGATTCTTTGATAGGAAGGAAATGAGCCACTTTAGTGAGCTTGTCGATGACAACGAAGATAGCATCATTGCCACGCTTGGACTTGGGAAATCCAGTCACGAAGTCCATCTCAATATGGTCAAACTTCCATTCTGGAATGGCAAGAGGTTGGAGGAGACTAGCTGGTCGTTGGTGTTCTGCTTTCACTCTTCTGCAGACATCACATTCATTCACGAACTGAGCAATCTCGCGCTTCATTCGAGTCCACCAATACGACTGCTTGAGGTCATGGTACATCTTTGTACTTCCAGGGTGAATAGAGAGGAGTGAATTGTGAGCCTCGTTCATAATGACTTTACGAAGGTAACCCTTAGGAACAACAATTCGATCCTTGAAGAATAGAGTATCCTTGTCATCAAGGCGATAGCACTTGTACTTGGGTTGGCTCTTGGCAATCCCAATCTTCACCTTCTTCACCATGGCATCAAGAAGTTGAGCCTCACGAATCTGATCTTCCAAAGTAGGAGATACTTGGAGGTTGGCAAGTAATCCTTGAGGAACAACTTGGAGATTAAGTTTGCGGAAAGCTTCACAAAGCTCTGGTTGGTAGGGCTTGAGAATCAAACTGTTGCAGTAAGCCTTCCTGCTCAATGCGTCAGCAATTACATTGGCCTTGCCTGGAGTATATTCGATACTCGGATTATACTCTTGAATCATCTCGACCCAATGAGTCTGCCTGAGGTTGAGGTTGGGCTGAGTGAAGATGTACTTGAGACTCTTATGATCAGTGAAGATGTCCACTTTTCTTCCCAACAAGAGATGTCTCCATGTTAAAAGAGCATGGACAACTGCCGCCAACTCGAGGTCATGAATGGGGTAGTTATTTTCGTTGGGCTTCAACTGGCAAGAGGTATAGGCCACAACTTTCTTCTCTTGCATTAACACAGCACCGAGACCTTGCAGGCAAGCATCACAGAAAACCTTGAATGGTTTGGATTCATCAGGAGGAGTCAGAACTAGAGCCGTGACTAACTTCTCTTTGAGGGTGTGAAAGCGATGTCACATTCAGGCGTCCAGACATACTTCACATGCTTCTAGAGGAGGTTGGAAAGAGGCTTCATGATCTTAGAGAAATTCTCAACGAACCTTCGACAATAGCTTGCGAGCCCAAGGAAGCTGCGGAGTTGCTTCACATTCTGAGGCGGTTCCCAATTCATAATTGCAGACACCTTCTCGGGATTAACAGCTATGCCCTTGGCAGAGATGATATGCCCAAGGTAGAGAACCTCATCGAGCCAAAACTCGCACTTAGAAAACTTCGCATAGAACTGATGTTCTCTGAGTTTGTCTAGCACCAATCTCAAGTGCTTGGCATGATCCTCCTTGTTCTTGGAAAAGACCAAAATGTCATCAAGATAGACCAAGACGAAGTCATTTGTGTAGGGGTTGAAGATGAAGTTCATCATGCGAGAGAATGTTGGAGGAGCATTGACAAGGCCGAAAGACATGACAGTGTATTCATATGAACCATAGCTTGTTCTGAATGTTGTCTTGGGGATATCTTGTTCATGAATGCGAATCTGATGATAGCCCATACGAAGGTCAAGCTTGGAGAATACTTGAGCACCTTTGAGCTGTTCGAAAAGCTCATTGATGTTGGGAAGTGGGTACTTGTTCTTTATGGTCTTCTTGTTCAATGGACGATAGTTGACACAAAGTCGGTCCGTTCCATCCTTCTTCTTGACAAAAAGAACACCACAACCCCATGGAGAAGAACTTGGTCAGATGAGACCCATACGCTCTTGAATATCGAGTTGTTTCTTCAGCTCCTTCAACTCTTCTGGTCCAAGCTTGTAAGGACGTTTACAAACAGGTTCCGTGCCAGGCTCAAGATCGATGACGAATTCAACTGGCCGGTGAGGAGGCTTTCCTGGAAGCTCTTTGATACGTCCATTTTGCATCATGCTTTTATATCAATATTTATTGCATTATGGGCTGTTATTTCACATTATGTCACAATACTTATGGCTATTCTCTCTTGTTTTACAAGGTTTACATAAGGAGGGAGAATGCCGGCAGCTGGAATTCCGGGCAGGAAAAGGAGCAAATATTAGAGACCTATTCTACACAACTCCAAAAGTCCTGAAACTCCACGGAACACCTTATAATAAATAATGAAAAATCATCGCCAAAGATGAAGACCAGGGGGGCCACACCCTTCTCACGAGGGTGGGGGGCGCGCCCCCTGCCTCGTGGGCCCCCTGGTGGCTCTCCGATGACCATCTTCTCCTATATGAAGTCTTTCGTCGAGAAAAAAAATAAAAAAACAACCTTTCGGGACGAAACTCCGCCGCCACGAGGCGGAACCTTGGCGGATCCAATCTAGAGCTCCGGCAGAGCTGTTCTGCCGGGGAAATTTCCCTCTCGGAGGGGGAAATCATCGCCATCGTCATCACCAACGCTCCTCTCATCGGGAGAGGGCAATCTCCATCAACATCTTCATCAGCACCATCTCATCTCAAAACCCTAGTTCATCTCTTGTATCCAATTCTTGTCTCCAAGTCCGGGATTGGTGCTAGTAGGTTGCTAGTAGTGTTAATTACTCCTTGTAGTTGATGCTAGTTGGTTTAATTGGTGGAAGATCATATGTTCAGATCCTTTATGCATATTAATACCCCTCTGATTATGAACATGTTTATGCTTTGTGAGTAGTTACGTTTGTTCCTGAAGACAAGGGAGAAGTCTTACTATTAGTAGTCATGTGAATTTGGTATTCGTTCGATATTTTGATGAGATGTATGTTGTCTAGCCTCTAGTGGTGTTATGTGAACGTCGACTACATAACACTTCACCATTATTTGGGCCTATAGGAAGGCATTGGAAAGTAATAAGTAGATGATGGGTTGCTAGAGTGACAGAGGCTTAAACCCTAGTTTATGCGTTGCTTCGTAAGGGGCTGATTTGGATCCATATGTTTCATGCTATGGTTAGATTTACCTTAATACTTTTGTTGTAGTTGCGGATGCTTGCAATAGAGGTTAATCATAAGTGGATGCTTGTTCAAGTAAGAACAGCACCCAAGCACCGGTCCACCCACATATCAAATTATCAAATTACCGAACGTGAATCATATGAATGTGATGAAAACTAGCTTGACGATATTCCCATGTGTCCTCGGGAGCGTTTTTCCTTACATAAGAGTTTGTCTAGGCTTGTCCTTTGCTACAAAAAGGATTGTGCCACCTTGCTGCACTTTATTTACTTTTGTTACTTGTTGCTCGTTACAAATTATCTCATCACAAAACTATTTGTTACCACTTATTTCAGTACTTGCATAGAATACCTTGCTGAAAACCGTTTATCATTTCCTTCTGCTCCTCGTTGGGTTCGACACTCTTACTTATCGAAAGGACTATGATAGATCCCTTATACTTGTGGGTCATCAAGACTCTTTTCTGGCACCTTTGCCGGGGAGTGAAGCGCCTTTGGTAGGTGGAATTTGGTATGGAAAAATTTATATAGTGTGCTGAAATTTATTGTCACTTGTTACTATGGAAAGTAATCCTCTGAGGGGCTTGTTCGGGGTATCTTCACCCCGACCAGTAGAGCAAAGAGTTGCTCCTCAACCTACTAAACCTATTGAAAATGAAATTCCTTATGAGTATCCTTCTAGTATAATAGAAAAACTGCTGGCTAATCCTTTTACAGGAGATGGAACAAAGCATCCTGATGAACACCTGATATATGTGGATGAAGTTTGTGGATTATTTAAGCTTGCAGGTATTCCCGATGATGTTGCTAAGAAGAAGGTCTTCCCTTTATCTTTGAAGGGAGACGCATTGACATGGTATAGGCTATGTGATGATATGGGATCATGGAACTATAGAAGATTGAAATTGGAATTCCATCAAAAGTATTACCCTATGCATCTTGTTCATCGTGATCGCAATTATATATATAATTTTTGGCCTCGCGAAGGATAAAGCATCACTCAAGCTTGGGGGAGGCTTAAATCAATGTTATATTCATGCCCCAATCATGAGCTTCCAAGAGAAACAATTCTTCAAAAAAATTATGCTTGGCTTTCTGAAAATAATCGCACCATGCTTGATACTTCTTGTGCTGGCTCTTTTATGATGAAGACTATTGGATTTAGATGGGATTTATTGGATAGAATTAAACACAACTTTGAAGATTGGGACCTCGATAATGGTAAGGAGTCAGGTATGACACCTAAGTTTGATTGTGTTAAATCTTTTATGGATACCGATATTTTCCGTAAGTTTAGCACTAAATATGGACTTGATTCTGAGATAGTAGCTTCTTTCTGTGAATCTTTTGCTACTTATGTTGATCTCCCTAAGGAGAAGTGGTTTAAATATCATCCTCCCATAGAAGTAAAAGTAGTTGCACCTATTAAAGTTGAAGAAAAGACTGTCACTTATAATGATCCTATTGTTCCTACTTGTTATGTTGAGAAACCACCTTTCCCTGTTAGGATAAAGGATCATGCTAAAGCTTCAACTGTAGTTCGTAAAAGCAATATTAAAACATATACACCTCCTGAGCAAGTTAAAATTGAACCTAGTATTGCTATTGTTAAAGAGCTCTTGTCTGATAATATTGATGGACATGTTATCCAGTTCTGCGGTGAAACTGCTAGAATTGCTAAACCTTGTGCTAAAGATAAACATAGACCTGTGGTAGGCGTGCCTGTTATTTCTGTTAAAATAGGAGATCATTGTTATCATGGCTTATGTGATATGGGTGCTAGTGCTAGTGTTATACCTTATGACTTGTATAAAGAAATCAAGCATGAAATTGCACCTGCTGAGTTAGAAGATATTGATGTCACAATTAAACTTGCTAATAGAGATACTATTTCAGCAATGGGAATTGTTAGAGATGTTGAAGTCTTGTGCGGGAAAACTACATATCCTGCTGATTTTCTTGTTCTTAGTTCTCCACAAGATAGCTTTTGTCCCATTATATTTGGTAGACCCTTCTTGAATACAATTAATGCTAGGATAGACTGCGAAAAGAATGTTGTTACTATTGGCTTGGATAATATTACTCATGAGTTTAATTTCTCTAAATTTAGAGAAGAATTGCCTAGTAAGGATGAAATTATTGGTCTTTCTTCTATTGCCGTACCTCCTAATGATCCTTTAGAACAATATTTGCTAGACCATGAGAATGATATGTTTATGAATGAAAGAAGGGAAATAGATGAAGTATTCTTTAAACAAGAACCTATGCTAAAACACAATTTGCCTGTTGAAATCCTAGGGGATCCTCCTCCACCTAAGGGTGATCTCGTGTTTGAGCTTAAACCGTTGCCTGATAATCTTAAATATGCTTATCTTGATGAAAAGAAGATATATCCTGTTATTATTAGTGCTAACCTTTCAGAGCATGAAGAAGAAAGATTATTGAAAACTCTGAAGAAGCACTGTGCTGCTATTGGATATACTCTTGATGATCTTAAGGGCATTAGTCCCACTCTATGTCAACATAAAATAAATTTGGAAGCAGATGCCAAACCAGTTCATGATCCTCAACGACGTATGAATCCTAAAATGAAAGAAGTGGTAAGAAAAGAAATACTAAAGCTTCTAGAGGTAGGTATAATTTATCCCGTTGTTGATAGTTAGTGGGTAAGTCATGTTCATTGTGTCCCTAAGAAGGGAGGTATTACTGTTGTTCCTAATGATAAAGATGAATTGATTCCACAAAGAATTATTACCGGTTATAGGATGGTAATTGATTTCCGCAAAATAAATAAGGCTACTAAGAAAGATCATTACCCCTTACCTTTTATCGATCAAATGCTAGAAAGATTATGCAAACATACACATTACTGCTTTCTAGGTGGTTATTCTGGTTTCTCTCAAATACCTGTGTCGGCTAAAGATCAATCAAAGACTACTTTTGCATGCCCTTTTGGTACTTTTGCTTATAGATGTATGGCTTTTGGTTTATGTAATGCACCTGCTACCTTTCAAAGATGCATGATGGCTATATTCTCTGACTTTTGTGAAAAGATTTGTGAGGTTTTCATGGACGACTTTTCGATCTATGGATCTTCTTTTGATGATTGCTTGAGCAATCCTGATCGAGTTTTGTAGAGATGTGAAGAAACTAATCTTGTCTTGAATTGGGAAAAGTGCCACTTTATGGTTAATGAAGGTATTGCCTTGGGCATAAAGTTTCTGAAAGAGGTATTGAAGTTGATAAAGCCAAGGTTGATGCTATTGAAAAGATGCCATGTCCCAAGGACATCAAAGGTATATGAAGTTTCCTTGGTCACGCCGGATTTTATAGGAGGTTCATCAAGGACTTCTCGAAAATTTCTCGGCCTCTGACTAATTTATTACAAAAAGATATACCATTTGTCTTTAATGATGATTGTGTAGAAGCATTTGAAATACTTAAGAAAGCATTAGTCTCTGCACCTATTGTTCAGCCACCTGATTGGAATTTACCCTTTGAAATTATGTATGATGCTAGCGATTATGTTGTAGGTGCTGTTCTAGGGCAAAGAGTTGATAAGAAATTAAATGTTATCCATTATGCTAGTAAGACTCTAGACAATGCTCAAATAAATTATGCTACTACTGAAAAAGAACTTTTAGTAGTTGTATTTGCTTGTGATAAGTTCAGACCTTATATTGTTGATTCTAAAGTAACTATCCACACTGATCATGTTGCTATTAAATATCTTATGGAGAAGAAAGATGCTAAACCTAGACTTATTAGATGGGTTCTCTTGCTACAAGAATTTGATTTGCATATTATTGATAGAAAAGGAGCTGAGAACCCCGTTGCAGATAACTTATCTAGGTTAGAGAATGTTCTTGATGACCCACTACCTATTGATGATAGCTTTCCTGATGAACAATTAAATGTCAGAAGTACTTCTCGTAGTACCCATTGGTATGCTGATTATGCTAATTACATAGTTGCTAAATTTATACCACCTATCTTCACATACCAACAAAATAAAAAGTTTTTCTATGATTTGAGACATTACTTTTGGGATGACCCACATCTTTATAAAGAAGGAGTAGATGGTGTTATTAGACATTGTGTACCTGAGCATGAACAGGAACAAATCCTAGGCAAGTGCCGCTCCGAAACTTATGGAGGACACCACGCGGGAGATAGAACTGCACATAAGGTATTGTAATCCGGTTTTTATTGGCCTACTCTCTTCAAGGATGCCCGTAAGTTTGTCCTGTCTTGTGATGAATGTCAAAGAATTGGTAATATTAGTAGACGTCAAGAAATGCCTATGAACTATTCACTTGTTATTGAACCGTTTGATGTTTGGGGATTTGATTATATGGGACCTTTTCCTGCCTCTAATGGATATACACATATTTTAGTTGTTGTTGATTACGTTACTAAGTGGGTAGAAGCTATTCCAACTAGTAGTGATGATCATTACACTTCTATTAAAATGCTTAAAGACGTTATTTTTCCGAGGTTTGGAGTCCCTAGATATTTAATGACTGATGGTGGTTCACATTTTATTCATGGTGCTTTCCGTAAAATTCTTGCTAAATATGACGTCAATCATAGAATTGCATCTCCGTATCACCCACAGTCTAGTGGTCAAGTAGAATTGAGTAATAGAGAACTCAAATTAATTTTGCAAAAGACTGTCAATAGGTCTAGAAAGAATTGGTCCAAGAAACTTGATGATGCATTATGGGCCTATAGAACTGCATATAAAAATCCTATGGGTATGTCTCCATATAAAATGGTATATGGAAAAGCATGTCACTTACCTCTCGAACTAGAACATAAGGCATATTGGGCTATTAAAGAGCTCAACTATGATTTCAAACTTCCCGGTGAAAAGAGGTTATTTGATATTAGCTCACTTGATGAATGGAGAACCCAAGCTTATGAAAATGCCAAGTTGTTTAAAGAAAAGGTTAAAAGATGGCATGACAAAAGGATACAAAAGCGTGAGTTTAATGTAGGTGATTATGTATTGCTATACAACTCTCATTTAAGATTTTTTGCAGGGAAACTTCTCTCTAAATGGGAAGGCCCCTATGTTATCGAGGAGGTCTATCGTTCCGGTGCCATAAAAATGAACAACTTCGAAGGCACAAATCCAAAGGTGGTAAACGGTCAAAGAATCAAACATTATATCTCAGGTAATCCCATAAATGTTGAAACCAATATTATTGAAACCGTAACCCCGGAGGAATACATAAGGGACACTTTCCAGAACATTTCAGACTCCAAAAAGGAATAGGTATGTGGTACAGTAAGTAAACCGACTCCAAAACAATTTTTAAGGCAATATTTCTCCGTTTTGGAATATTTAGAAAAATAGAAAATTAAGTAGCAGTCCGGGAAGGACACGAGGGCCTCACGAGGGTGGAGGGCGCGCCCTACCCCCCTGGGCGTGCCCCCCTACCTCGTGAGCTCCTCGTGTGCCTTCCGGACTCTGTTTTCTTGCATGATACGTATTTTGGTCGGTAAAAATTCATTATATAATCTCCGGGGGGTTTTGACTCCCGTATCACGCAAAAATCTCTTGTATTTGTTTTGAGCTGTTTTCTATCAGGGTTTTCAAGGCCAGGCACTATGTCTTCTCCCTCCTCCTCCAATCATGAGGGAAATGATGCTTGGCTAATGAAGATAGAGATGAAGAGAGAAGAACCTATGGAGATCAATAAGGATGAAGGGATCAAGAAGGCCGTGGAGGACCAAGTTCCAGCAATAGAAGACACCCTTCAACTGGATCATAATCTTCTTACCCCTACAGAAATCGAAGCTTTCAAGATGATTGAGTTGGCTTGTATACAAAATAAGTATCTCACACGTGAAAATATTTTGTTGAAGGAGCATATCATCGCACTCAAGGGCATTATCCGCAAGTTAGAAGACCTTCTACGCTCGATGTGCGACTATCCATCATCAACAACACCTCTACCTTCTTCACCAACCAAGGAGATATAATAACATGGGTATGGGCACTCCCCTTGGCAACAGCCAAGCTTGGGGGAGTGCCCCGGTATCGTATCACCCTCACCTTTATCTTTACCATTTTCCTTAGTTCGATCCTATTAGTAGTATTTTGATCTAGTAGAATAAAGTTTATGGCATGATCTAGTTGTGAGTTTTGCTTTATTATCCTTCTATGTAATCGAGTCTGTGAGCTATATAATAAAGATTAGTGCTGAGTCAAGGGCTTGATTGTTTTTCCATGATCCTAAGTGAATAAAAGAAAAGAGAAAGAAATAAAAAGAAACAAAGAGATCATATGAATCTCATGGAGAGTAATGAGCTCACATAGAAAAAGTATGATGAATAAAAGTTGTTGAGAGTTGACAAGCATAGTTTTGGTCATCGTTGCAATTAATAGGAAGTAATAAAGAAAGAGAGGTCTTCACATATAGATATACTATCTTGGTCATCTTTTATGATTGTGAGCACTCATTAAAATATGACATGCTAAAGAGTTGACATTGGACAAGGAAGACAACGTAATGGGTTATGTTTTCTTACATCTGAGATAAATTATATTATCTTGGATCTTCCAACATGTTGAGCTTGCCTTTCCCCCTCATGCTAGCCGAATTCATTGCACCAAGTAGAGATACTACTTGTGCTTCCAAATACCCTTAAACCAGTTTTGCCATGAGAGTCCACCATATCTACCTATGGATTGAATAAGATCCTTCAAGTAAGTTGTCATCGGTGCAAAGCAATAAAAATTGCTCTCTAAATATGTATGATTGATTGGTGTGGGAGAAATAAGCTTTATACGATCTTGTGATGTAGAAGTAATAAAAGCGACGGACTGCATAATAAAGGTTCATATCACAAGGGGCAATATAAAGTGACGTTCTTTCGCATTAAGATTTTGTGCATCCAACCATAAAAGCGCATGGCAACCTCTGCTTCCCTCTGCGAAGGGCCTATCTTTTATCATTATCTTCTACCTTATGCAAGAGTCATGGTGATTTTCACCCTTCCTTTTTACACTTTATCCTTTGGCAAGCACAGTATGTTGGAAAGATCCTAGTATATATGGCTAATTGGATGTGAGTTTTCATGAACTATTACTGTTGATATTACCCTTGAGGTAAAATGTTGGGAGGCAATACTATAAGCCCCTATCTTTCTCTGTGTCTGATTAAAACTCCACACCCATAAGTATTGCGTGAGTGTCAGCAATTGTGAAAGATTATATGATAGTTGAGTATGTGGACTTGCTGAAAAGCTCTTATACATTGACTCTTTCCTATGTTATGATAAATTGCAATTGCTTCAATGACCGAGATTGTAGTTTGTTAGTTTTCAATGAAGTTTACGATTCATACTTGATATTGTGATTGAATTATTACTCTAGCATTAGAGATCATATGACAAAAATTATATAAGTTGTTGTTATAAGAATGATCATGATGCCCTCATGTCCGTATTTTATTTTTATCGACACCTTCATCTCTAAACATGTGGACATATTTTTCGATTTCGGCTTTTCGCTTGAGGACAAGCGAGGTCTAAGCTTGGGGGAGTTGATACGTCCATTTTGCATCATGCTTTTATATCAATATTTATTGCATTATGGGTTGTTATTTCACATTATGTCACAATACTTATGGCTATTCTCTCTTATTTTACAAGGTTTACATAAGGAGGGAGAATGCCGGCAGTTGGAATTCTGGGCTGGAAAATGAGCAAATATTAGAGACCTATTCTGCACAACTCCAAAAGTCCTAAAACTCCACGGAACACCTTATAATAAATAATAAAAAATCCTCGCCAAAGATGAAGACCAGGGGGCCCACACCCTTCTCACGAGGGTGCCCCCCTAGGGCGCGCCCCCTGCCTCGTGGGCCCCCTGGTGGCTCTCCGATGACCATCTTCTCCTATATGAAGTCTTTCGTCGAGAAAAAAATAAAAAAACAACCTTTCGAGACGAAACTCCGCCGCCAAGAGGCGGAACCTTGGCGGATCCAATCTAGAGCTCCGGCAGAGCTGTTCTGCCGGGGAAATTTCCCTCTCGGAGGGGGAAATCATCGCCATCATCATCACCAACGCTCCTCTCATCGGGAGAGGGCAATCTCCATCAACATCTTCATCAGCACCATCTCATCTCAAAACCCTAGTTCATCTCTTGTATCCAATTCTTGTCTCCAAGTCCGGGATTGGTGCTAGTAGGTTGCTAGTAGTGTTAATTACTCCTTGTAGTTGATGCTAGTTGGTTTAATTGGTGGAAGATCATATGTTCAGATCCTTTATGCATATTAATACCCCTCTGATTATGAACATGTTTATGCTTTGTGAGTAGTTACGTTTGTTCCTGAGGACAAGGGAGAAGTCTTACTATTAGTAGTCATGTGAATTTGGTATTCGTTCGATATTTTGATGAGATGTATGTTGTCTAGCCTCTAGTGGTGTTATGTGAACGTCGACTACATAACACTTCACCATTATTTGGGCCTAGAGGAAGGCATTGGGAAGTAATAAGTAAATGATGGGTTGCTAGAGTGACAGAAGCTTAAACCCTAGTTTATGTGTTGCTTCGTAAGGGGCTGATTTGGATCCATATGTTTCATGCTATGGTTAGGTTTACCTTAATACTTTTGTTGTAGTTGCGGATGCTTGCAATAGAGGTTAATCATAAGTGGGATGCTTGTTCAAGTAAGAACAGCACCCAAGCACCGGTCCACCCACATATCAAATTATCAAAGTACCGAACACGAATCATATGAACGTGATGAAAACTAGCTTGACGATATTCCCATGTGTCCTCGGGAGCGTTTTTCCTTATATAAGAGTTTGTCCAGGCTTGTCCTTTGCTACCAAAAGGATTGGGCCACCTTGCTGCACTTTATTTACTTTTGTTACTTGTTGCTCATTACAAATTATCTCATCACAAAACTATCAGTTACCACTTATTTCAGTACTTGCAGAGAATACCTTGCTGAAAATCATTTATCATTTCCTTCTGCTCCTCATTGGGTTCGACACTCTTACTTATCGAAAGGACTACGATAGATCCCTTATACTTGTGGGTCATCACTCTTTTGGAAAGACGTCTCGATATTCACAAACGACTGGAATCTGAGAAATGGCGTCCAACTCGCCCTTCTCATTGAGAGGAAACAGTCGAATGGTATCATCACGAGCGGCAAAGACGATCACATCCTCAGACGAGTGTGTCAATTGAATCTGCCTGGCAGCACAATCAAGCTGAGCCTTGTGCTTAGAAAGCCAGTCCATGCCGAGAATTAGATCAATATCCGAGTTACCAAGGACCATTGGAGAAGACAGAAACTTATAGTCGCCCAACGTGATAGAAACATCTGGAACCACCAAACTGCCACTCAACCGTTTACCCGGAGAAATGATATCCATTGATTGCCCAAATGAGAAGAAGTGAATTTGTTCTTGGCAAAAAATGTTTTGACATGAAACAATGCGATGCACCAGTGTCAAAAAGAACTTTTGCGGGAATATCGTTAACAAGAAGGTTACCCATGATCACTTCTGAAGAGTCCTCTGCCTGAGCTGCGTTCATCATGTTGACCTTGGCATGCTTGGGATTATGCTTGACCACTGCATTGCTAGCAGATCTCACAGGAGGAGGAGGCGGAAGACACCTCTGGTTGAAGCATTTGTTTGCATAGTGACCCTTCTGCTGACACTTGTTGCACGTGACCTCTGAGAGCGGACGGTGATACGGAGCACTTGATCTTGGAGCATGAGACGAAGCCTTGTTCTGAAAGCCTGGGTTGGGTGGGTGGGAAGATCCATTGCCACCTTTGCTCTTCTGCTCATAAGGCTGACGGAACGGAGGAGGAGGAGGCAACCAATACTTTTGCTGCTTAGCTTCCACTTGAGTAGAAGAAGAAGGAGTTGCATCCCTAACTCTCTTCTTGGAAGCATCACACTTGAGCTGAGCAGTCTCTTGCTTTAGTGCCATATTGTAGAACTCATCGTACTTTTTCGGCTCAAAAAGCACGAGGGCTAGTTGCAGATCTTCTCTGAGGCCACCTCTGAACTGATAAATCATGCTCTTCTCGTCAGGGACGTCTTGCTTGGTGAAGCGAGCGAGCTTCTGGAACATGATGTTGTATTGGTAAACAGACAAGTTGCCTTGCTTCAGATTGCGGAACTCCTCATGCTTGCTCTCAACAACACTATGAGGAATGTGGTGAGCTCTCAAGTCTTGGCGGAATTCATCCCAGGTAATCACACGACCTCCTCTGGAATCTTTGTATTGCTGATACCAGTCTGCAGCTTGGTCTTTGAGTTGGAACAAAGCAAACTTGACAAAGTCCTCAGGCCTGACGTTGCTGCACTCGAAATATTTGCAGATATCCACGAGCCAATCATCAGCGTCTGTGGCCTCGACACTGTTACTGAAGGTCTTCGGTTGGTTTGCGAGGAACTAGTTGAGTGTAGCAAACTAATTTTGATTGTTGCCATTGCCTTGACTTCCTTGGTTGCGCTCTTGCAAGAGTTGCATAATCAGCTGTGTGTTGGCGTTGGTAGCGGCCATTATAGATTGCCATGCCTCCGAAGGTGGAGGTGGTGGCGGAGGTTCTGGATTCTGACGCGTTGGAGGAGCCATCATGAAGAGGGTGACATCCGTTAGCATCTTGAAAGACATATATTCAAGCTGAATCAAATGGATCGAAATTGCAACATATAGCCTTAACATTCGAACAAGAATGAACGAATGAATTCCAAATTAAATGATCACACTTCCATAAATTGAGAAGCCACTTAGATAGAGGTAGATGAATAAAACAACAAGGTACGGACAAGAACAAATACTTGGTAAGGATTACCCAATCATGAACCAAATATCTGTGGAAGAAATACTAGAGCTACATGAATTCCCACCTATGAAACTCCCGAAATTTTCCGATTATGCAATCAGGTGTTGGGGATACAGGGGAAGCATAATATCTCACCCAAAACTAGCAAATCCTACATCCAGCTGTATCCATCCTTCAACACATAACCAAGAAACCTTTGGAAATCATTTACCTCAACCTTCGAAAAGCATCTGTTATACGAGTTATGGCAATATTCCCGAACTCCCGCCCTAGTACTGGATAGCGTCGAGGTTATCTCACCAACAACTGCATAAAAGAGATTTTCGATGTCGGTGAAACTCAGGTATTCCAGAACTGCAACGATAAAATTGTGACGACAACACCTCGGAGCTCAACTCCCCGGGACACTGCCACAACCCCTAAATGTCAGGAGGCACAAAGAACAATGTTCTCGTCACAAAACCATCGGAACGGTTCCAAGATACCCGCGTGATCCTAAAAAAATTAGTGAAATTTGAGAAGAGAAGAGTCAAAACTCTAGGTCAGGATGCCTCACCAGAGCGACGAAGGGACTGAGGAGTAAAAAGAATCCTACTCTCCGATATATATAATCCTAAAAGACTCAAAACATTTTTCTAGACTCAACAACGCCAGATATTCGATCAAGCAGGGGGCTCCTAAGTCGGGGAAGGCTCTGATTACCAACTTGTAACACCCACGATGCGGCTATATCTCCCACGTGTCGGAGCACGACTTAGAGGTATAACCGCATTGTAGGCAATGTCGCAAGAGGGGTAATCTTTACACATCCCATGTACTGCATAAGAAAGAGGTACATAGTTAGCTTACAATCGCCACTTCACACAATAACATAAATATAGCATTACAATCATCCATATACAATCAAGGTCCGACTACGGAACCAAAATAAAGACAACCCCAAATGCATAAGATCCCCGATCGCCCCAACTAGGCTCCACTACTGATCGTCTGGAAAGGAAACATAGTATCGTCCTGAGTCCTCATCGAACTCCCACTTGAGCTCAGTAGCATCCCCTGGAACGGTATCATCGGCACATGCATCTGGTTTTGGAAGTAATCTATGAGTCACGGGGACTCAGCAATCTCACACCCTCACGATCAAGACTATTTAAGCTTATGGGTAGGCAAAAGGTATGAGGTGGAGCTGCAGCAAGCACTAGCATATATGGTGGCTAACATACGCAAATGAGAGCAAGAAGAGAAGGCAAAGCACTTTCGAGAATCTATGATCAAGAAGTGATCCTAGACTACTTACGTTCAAGCATAACACGAGACCGTGTTCTCTTCCCGGACTCCGCCGAAAAGAGACCATCACGGCTACTCACTCGGTTGATCCAATTTAATTAAGTTAAGTTTCAGGTTTTCTACAAGCAGACATTAACAAATTCCCATGTACCCATAACCGCGGGCACGGCTTTCGAAAGTTCAAATCCCTACAAGGGTGTCCCAACTTAGCCCATCACAAGCTCTCACGGTCAACGAAGGATATTCCTTCTCCTAGGATGACCGGGTCAAACTCGGAATCCCGGTTACAAGACATCTCGACAATGGTAAAACTAAACCAGCAAAGTCGCACGATGTGCCGACAAATCCCGATAGGAGTCGCACATATCTCGTTCTCAGGGCACACCGGATAGGTCAAGCTACGAGTAAAACCAACCCTCGAGTTGCCTCGAGGTGGCCCCGCAGGCTGCCCGTTTCAGACCAACACTCAGAGGAGCACTGGCCTGGGGGGGGGGTTTAAAATAAAGATGACCCTTGAGTCCGCATAACCCAAGGGAAAAAGGCTAGGTGGCAAATGGTAAAACCAAGGTTGGGCCTTGTTGGAGGAGTTTTATTCAAGGCGAATTGTCAAGGGGTTCCCATTATAACCCAACCGCGTAAGGAACACAAAATCAAGGAATATAACACCGGTATGACGGAAACTAGGGCGGCAAGAGTGGAACAAAACACCAGGCATAAGGCCGAGACTTCCACCCTTTACCAAGTATATAGGTGCATTAAATTAAACAAGATATAATAGTGATATCCCAACAATAAACATGTACCAACAAGGAACAAACTCCAATCTTCACCTGCAACTAACAACACTATAAGAGGGGCTGAGCAAAGCGGTAACATAGCCAAACAACGGTTTGCTAGGACAAGGTGGGTTAGAGGTTTGACATGGCAATATGGGAGGCATGATAAAGCATGTGGTAGGTATCAAGGCATAGGCATAGCAATAGAGAGAGCATCTAGCAAGCAAAGATAGAAGTGATTTCGAGGGTATGGTCACCTTGCCTGCAAAGTTCTCCGAGTTGGCGTAAGCTTGATCCTCGTAAGTGAACTCAACGGGTTCCTCGATCACGTGCTCGTCTCCCGGCTCTACCCAAAGCAAGAACACAAGCAAAGGGAGACACAATCAACTAGGGTGCAATGCGCAAGCAACATGATGCAAAACATGGCATGATATGCGGTATGTGATATGCAATGCATATGCATGCTCCGGAAGGAAAAGATTGAACCAGGCCTCAACTTGGAAAACCAAGAGTGCCGCCGGAAAGATGAGTTGATTTTGGTCAAAATCGATATAAAGATCACCGGAATCGGATGCACGGTTTGCAAATGGCAAGCAAAACAATAATGGCACCAATCTGCAATTAACAGCGCGATGCCATCTAAATGCATCAAGAAAAATAAGCTACTGCACTCTAACATAGCAACAAATCACATGGCAGTGATCCACTCAAGATGCTTGACAAAAGATGAACACTGAGCTACGGCTAAATCACACAATAGCAGGTTCAAACAAGCATGGCAAAAGTGCAAAAGATATCAGGTTCACAGACTTAGTGAAAATAACATGTCAGGATTTAACATTAGGAAGCAATGATTAGAGCAAGATAACAACATGCTATAGGAACATATCATGGCAAAGAAGGCATGGCATGTAACTAATCAAAGCATATAACAGAAGTTCCTTACTGACCATAAGCCAAAAGGGATCAGACAATACAATGGCAACCATGTAAACATAGCAAGTTTTGTTAACAGATTCAGACTTAGCAAAAAACTGGACATGGCAAAAACAGAGTTACGTAGGCATGTTTGCGAGCTCGATGCACTCACCATAAGGAATTGCCTGACAAACTAAGCATACACCCAGCAAGAAGACATGATCAATAAGCTAACCATGATAAGAACATTCTCATAGCATGCATGGATCAACTACAACAGCCTCGGCAAAATTGATTAACATGTAAACAATCTGCCAGGAACATTTTATAGCAAAAGTAGAGCAAGATTGAGTCATGCTAGGGTACTCCATAATTGCAAACAAAGACATGGATGGATAGAGCATAACAATATCTCAAAATAATCCTTACTGAACATGCTCAAAAGAGGCATGGGTCACTCTGTAGCAACAAGAATACATGGCATAAAAATAACATCAGGGAAATGACTTAGAAGAATTCTAAGTCCCTGAAATCAGCAACATCACGAGAGCTACTTTGCATGCTTGTGCTAGTCACCATATTGATCACAAAAATACATGGCATACACCCCTGTAAAGATGGCATGGCATAGCCCAAAACACATGTAGGGCTCAAGTTCATAGGAGGCACACATTAATCATGGCAAAAATGTCAAATGTCCAGAATCTGTTAAGAATCAGAACCTAACATTACATAGCACTCTTGCAACATCATTTAGGGCATCAAGATGAACTCAAATGAACATGGTGCAATGGAATGAAATGAAGTGCACATCCAGACGAACAATTTGATATGCTACACGCCCAAAACGGAGCTACGGATGCAAAGATATGACATGATGAAGATAGCTAAAAATGTTAGGGACTTAGGGGGAAAACGAGGTCAACCCCTAGGGTTTCACTATAGCAGATCTGGATCGGGGCACGCTTCCCGAGGTTCGTCGGGACCTCGCCGGCGATGAAGGCAGGACGGTGGCCGGAGTTGGATGGAGGAGGCCGGAGCTTGAAGAGAAGGACAGGGGCGGCGCGGATCCGATCGTCGGGGCACGATGCGGGCGACGAGGCGCGACTGCGGGCGCCCGGTGGCGACGAGCGGCGATGGCGGGGCG
>NC_057812.1:103483618-103542079 GCF_018294505.1 Triticum aestivum
GGCCGGCGCGGAGGCGCGGTGAGGCTCAGGCGGCGGAGGAGGCGAGTTGGGCAACGGGGTCCCGCGCGGGGCGGCTGCGGCGCTTCGGGCCGGTTGGGCCTCCTGCGGGCCCTACGGGCCGACGAAGTGGGTGCGGCGGCGAGCGAACCCGGAGCTAACACGTGGCGGCGGCGGGCGGCGGGATTTTTGTCCGGCGGCGTGGAGGGGAGAGGAAGCTAGGGTTTCAACCGGATTTTTGGGGAGGGTTGCACATATTTATAGGTAGAGGGAGTTTGGAGTGTCCAAATGAGGTGCGGTTTTCGGCCACGCTGTTGGGGATATTACTACTGGGCATAAATCGGCCCACCTGGGCCGGATTAACTCCATCAATAGTTCAAAGGTGTTAAAGCCCAAAGAGGCAGATAAAGGCCCAGGGCCCGTAGTCGGTTTACAACCTGTAGCCGTACATCAGCTTTGTGCATATACTTGTAATATAAGTTAGGAACAAGGAGAGACCAACCCGGATACGAGTATGAACCGGTGTGGGGACTCTCTGAATCGGAAGGCGTCACCCATGTATATAAGGGGACGACCCGACGGCGGTTAAAGGACAGACAACAACTCGAGACATAGGCGAAGCTTGTTTGCTCCCTAGTCATCGAAACCCCATCAATTCCATCACAACTAGACGTAGGCTTTACCTTCCTCGAAGGGGCCGAACTAGTATAAACTCTCTTGCGTCCTTGTGTCCGCTTTAACCCCTTCAAGCTAACCCGTCGCGATGGCTCCATGACTAAGTCCTTTCTCTAGGACATCTGCCGTGACAAAACCACGACAGTTGGCACCCACCGTGGGGCTATCGCATGATGGTTTCCGGTTCTTGGAGGGCCGCTTTGAAGGACTCGAGGGCTATGCTGTAGGCCGGATGACTAAGAGTCGTCGCGGCAGGCTCTACATCGACGATGCAGGCTGGGGCCCTGAGGCCGGCTCAGTTGAGTGCAGGTACCGGGTCCCCTTTGGTAGCATTCACGTTTTCATTGGTAAGATCGGTGAACCGGGCCCTGAGCCGGACATCTGCACCGACCTCATCGAGACGGCTCAGCGTGCGCAATCCGCCCGGGTTAAACCGGCCATGAAGCGTGCCTTCGTGGGAGTCATCCATGGAGGAAGTCATGAGGACGGATCGGGATTTCGCGGGGCGACTGTCATTTGTTCCGGTGACGAATCTTCGATCACAGAAATCGAATCTCTTTATCAGCTACAAGATGGCCGGATTGGGAGCTGTTCCGATGGCGACAGTATTCCGGACCCCTCTGATCTGCCCAACCGGGTTGGAATATTCATGGTCGGAACACAAGCAGCACTTCATTCTTCGACAGCTGCGGCAACGATTTCTGGTTCAGCAGCAGCAACGGCCGTCGGGGCAGGAGGCCCTGTGCGCCCGCCGGCTCAGGTTCTATCAGAGCTATTTGATGTGTTGGATGTGCTTATGGCGGAAGCAAATCCGCCAGATCAGGACGTTCACAACACGAAGATTGCAAAGGTAAGGGAACAGATCACCCAGACCAAGGCGGATCTGGCGGCTGAGGACACCAGGATGGCCGCAGAGCGGGCTGCTTTAGACGCACAGGCCGGCAGGCTTATGTTAGACCAGAGCACATCACATGAATTCATGAGAAGGAAGCACCGATCTCGCTTACCTCCGGTTTTCGAGGCCAGAGACCTTTTCAACACTCCAGGACCAAGAGCCAGTAATCCGCTGGAGGGGAACCGGGCAGAAGCCCCTGGGACCGGTGCACCGGTTCAGCCCCGGCAGATGGACCCGCCTCGTCAAAACACCGTTATACCTCAGGATGCTTTAACACCTCCGGGTCACTACTCCAACCCAATGGACAATATTGTTGCCGCTGCTGCACGACTGGAGGCCATTCCAGTTGAAGGTGACTCGCCGCAAGCAGTAGAGACGCGACGGATCAAGGAACTTCTGAGGACAGCTTTGGACCAACAGGAGGCGTACTCGTACAGCCACGACCGAGTCCACTCGACCCCCCGTCCAAGCCGGAGCTATAGCAGACATATGGATGAACCAGCAGTGTCGAGTAATGAACGACGTGGAGCACCCCGTGGTAACAACCCGACGGGTGGTGCTGATGACGCTCAGGAAGTGGTGAACCGGGCCCGAGCGCGTAGGGAGGCCGAGTTAGCCGCACAACATCAGGCTCGGCAGCTCACGCCGGTTCGTCCAACCATTTCGATCGAACCTGGTGTTACTTCTAGTTCTTTGGGGGTGCCTTGCCTCGTCCCCGCTTTATGCAACGTGCGTTTGCCCAAGGATTTCAAGGGCCCACGCAAGGTACCAAATTATACGGCGGATCAACCACCAGAGACATGGGTAGAGAGCTATGAGATGGCCATGGAGATGCTTGATGTGGATGACATAGCATGTGCGAAATACTTCACCATGATGCTTGAAGGAACGGCCCGTACTTGGTTAAAAAGCTTGCCCGCTAATTCTATCAGTTCATGGGCCCAATTACGAGCCCGGTTTATCAACAATTTCAAGGATACCTGTAAACAGCCTATGTCGATAGTGGACTTAGCTGCATGCGTCCAGGAGGAAGGAGAGTCAACGACTCATTGGGTGCGCCGGGTTTCACAAGTGTTGCACTCCTCAGACCGCATCAACGCTGACACCGCAGTATTAACCCTAGAAGGCAACTGCCGGTTTGGGCCCCTGAAGTTGAAATTGGGACGGATGAAGCGTCATTGCACCGACATGGGGACCCTCATGGCCGCTTTGGTAAAATATGTTGATTCTGATAGTACCAAGGATCCCGAATCTGATGAGGACAAGACAGGAAAGGGTAAGAAGAACAGCAGCTCCAAAGGTCAGCAGCATCCCTGGGTAGGCAATGGCGGAGGAGTCAAGCGTAAAGCGGACGGTAACATGGATTTTGTGGCTAATACCAACGTACAGGACAATGGCCAACGGCGCAAGGGTAGGCCGAAAAATCGTAGTGGAGCGCCCAACCCCAACCCAAACTGCCTGAACTATCTGCTAAGCCAGCCCTGTCCAAGACATGGGACGAAGGAGGAGCCAGCAAACCACCTTTGGAAGGATTGCTTTATTATGCAGGAGTTCAAGAATTCTAATAATTTCCGGTATGATCACGGATCTGGCGGTGGCTCAGGGTCCGGGCCGGGTTACGGTGGAGGAAGTTCCGGTTCAGGATTTAATGGTAATCCGGGCGGACATAATGGTCAAAATAGTCAGAACAACCAGGGTGGTTACAACCAACAGCAGCAACAGTCAGGTTACCAAAGCAACCCAAAGCAGTTGAGTAATGGGCAGTACCATGTATTTACCACTAGCTTGGACAAGCGAGACCGAAAGGTTCAGAGGCGGGCAGTCAACTCTGTTGAATCGGCCACACCCCGTTATCTACGTTGGTCTGAACAGCCAATCATATGGAGCAGAGAGGATCACCCACTCCAGGTCGATAATCCAGGTCAGTTGGCTCTGGTGGTGGCGCCTCAGGTGGGAGGTTATAAGTTCACCAAGGTGCTCATGGATAGAGGGAGCAGCATTAACATCCTATACTATGAGACCTTCCGTCGTATGGGACTTACAGATAAGAATCTCAAACCGTCCAATACAGTATTCCACGGTGTAGTGCCTGGCAGATCATCCTATCTCGTTGGTAAGATAGCTCTTGAAGTGGCCTTTGGGGATGATCATGATTCCAGGTCGGAGACATTAACGTTTGAAGTGGTGAAAATCCAAAGTCCATATCATGCCCTGTTTGGGCGTCCGGCATACGCCAAGTTTATGGCTCGGCCCTGTTATGTGTATTTGCATCTCAAGATACCGGGTCACAAGGGGACAATAACGATTCACGAAAGCCGCAAAATCGCTTTGGAATGCGAGGAAGGAGATGCGGCTTATGCAGAGTCGGTTTGTGCCACCGAGGAGTTGAAGTACTATAAAGACAATGTTGATCCGGCGGACATGACTCCGTTGAAGAAGCCAACTATGGAGCATGATCTGGCCCTGAAGTTCAAATCAGCAGCAGAAACTAAGCTTGTTGACTTCATACCTGGCGATTCGTCCAAGCAGTTCAGCATTAGTGCCAACTTGGATCCGAAATAGGAAAGCGCGCTCATCGAGTTCATCCGTGAGAATCGGGACATTTTTGCATGGAAGCCCTCTGACATGCCAGGTGTACCAAGGCAACTCGCTGAGCACACACTTAATGTGGATCCTAAATACAAACCGGTGAAATAGTTCCTCCGCCGGTTTAATGAAGAAAGACGCAAGGCGATTGGAGAAGAGGTAGCCAGGCTCTTAGCAGCTGGTTTTATTGTTGAAGTTTTTCACCCTGAGTGGCTTGCCAATCCGGTGCTAGTCCTTAAGAAAAACAGCACCTGGCGTATGTGTGTGGATTACACAGATCTTAATAAAGCTTGTCCAGCAGATCCTTTTGCCCTCCCCCGTATTGATCAAATCATTGATGCTACGGCGGGTTGTGAGCATTTAAGTTTTTTGGATGCATATTCTGGCTATCATCAGATCAAAATGGCAGTTAAGGACCAGGAGAAGACGGCATTCATAACTCCCTTTGGAGCCTCTGCTATGTGTCTATGCCCTTTGGGCTCAAAAGTGCCCAGGCAACTTATAAACGGTGTGTACAAAACTGTCTTCACAAGCAGATTGGCCGTAATGTACATGCTTACGTGGATGATATCGTGGTTAAATCCAGGGAGAAGGAGACTCTGGTTGATGATTTGAAGGAAACCTTTGATAACCTAAGGACGTACAAGATGATGCTTAATTCGGACAAGTGTGTCTTTGGTGTACCGGCGGGCAAGTTATTGGGTTTTCTGGTGTCCAACAGGGGAATTGAGGCTAATCCGGAGAAGATCACAGCCATCACCTCCCTGGCTAAACCAAAGTGTATCAATGATGTTCAACGCTTGGCAGGCCGGATTGCCGCGTTAAGCCGGTTTATCAGTCGCCTTGGTGAGAAGGCGATCCCTTTGTATCAGATGTTGAAGAAGACGGATCAGTTCGTCTGGAGTTCTGCAGCTGATGAAGCATTTGAGGACTTAAAGCGGCAATTGGCCAATCCGCCTGTGCTCGCCGCTCCCATTGACAAGGAGCCGTTACTGCTATATGTTGCTGCTAATGCTCGTGCGGTCAACGTGGCTATTATGGTGGAATGAAAGGAGGCAGGTAAGGAGCATCTGGTTCAACGTCCGGTCTATTATATCAGCGAGGTACTCATTGAGTCCAAGCAAAGGTATCCGCATTGGCAGAAGCTGGTGTACGGAGTTTTTATGGCAAGCCGGAAGCTTAAACAATACTTCCAAGGGCACCCAATTACGGTGGTCAGTTCTGCTCCTTTGGGAGATATCATCCAGAACCGGGAAGCAACTGGCCGGATTGCAAGGTGGGCTATAGAGCTGGGGCCATACGGTTTGAAATATGTGCCTCGGACAGCGATTAAGTCTCAAGCACTTGTTGATTTCATCAATGATTGGACGGAAGTGCAAGCACCTGAAGAAAATCCGGATCATACGTATTGGACCATCCATTTTGACGGATCCAGGCAGTTAGAAGGCTCGGGGGCTGGAGTCATATTAACTTCCCCACGAGGTGATAAGTTTTGTTATGTTCTCCGTTTAATGTTCCCTTGTACTAACAATGCAGCTGAGTATGAAGCCTTGCTCCACGGTCTTCGGATGGCTAAGGAGATGAATCTAAGTCGAGTTAAGTGCTTCGGTGATTCGGACCTTGTGCTTAGCAAGTGTCTGGCACTTGGGACTCCAAGGACCCACTCATGGCAGCATATCGTCGTGAGGTGGATATTGTTGCAGGTTATTTCAGAGGCTATCAGGTGGACCACGTGGACCGGCGGAAAAATGAAGCGGCGGACGCTTTAAGCCGGCTGGGCTCTCAGCGCAAACCGGTCCCACCCAATGTTTTTCTGGATGCGCTGCACAACCCGTCGGTGAAGATCCCTGGTGAAGAGGATTTGGCCATTCCTGATCCGGAGGCTCAATTGGTGGCAGTTCTTCATGTTATTCTGGATTGGACGCTTCCTTATCTGGCGTACAAGAACCAGGGCGAGTTGCCAGAAGATGAGATTCTGGCCCGGCAGATAATCCGGCGATCCAAGTCCATGGCTGTCATCAACGGTGAGTTGCATCATTGCAGTGTATCAGGAGCTTTTCAACGTTGCATGTCTCCTGAAGAAGGTCGTGAAATTTTGAGGGAGATCCACGAAGGAGATTGTGGTCACCACGCCGGTTCAAAGTCTCTGGTGGCTAAAGCA
Organism: Triticum aestivum; assembly: GCF_018294505.1. Taxonomy (NCBI): domain Eukaryota; kingdom Viridiplantae; phylum Streptophyta; class Magnoliopsida; order Poales; family Poaceae; genus Triticum; species Triticum aestivum. Next base: position 103,489,933 of record NC_057812.1, read on the forward strand.
TTTCGCCATGGTTTCTATTGGTTAACTGCTCATGCTGATGCGAAGGATCTGGTCAGACAATGTGATGGTTGCCAAAGGTTTTCAAGACGTGCTCATGTACCGGCTCAAGAATTGAGGATGATTCCAATTACTTGGCCGTTTGCGACTTGGGGCTGGATATGGTTGGGCCTTTCAAAAGGTCCAAAGATAAGAAGACCCACCTCCTGGTGGCGGTGGACAAGTTTACAAAGTGGGTGGAGGCAGAACCTGTTAGCAAGTGTGATGCGGCCACGGCGGTTCAGTTCATCAAAAAGGTGATTTTCCGGTTTGGCTTTCCGCACAGTATTATCACAGATAATGGTACCAATTTATCCAAAGGTGCTATGAAGGAGTTCTGCGAACGGGAGCACATCCGGCTCGATGTTTCATCAGTGGCACATCCACAGTCCAATGGTCAAGCATAAAGAGCTAATCAAGAGATCTTGAGAGGCATCAAGCCCCGGCTCATGGTTCCTTTGCAGAGAACGCCGGGCTGTTGGGTAGAAGAATTACCATCTGTGTTATGGAGCATCAATACAACATCCAACAGATCAACAGGATACACACCGTTCTTCATGGTTTATGGAGCGGAGGCGGTTCTCCCCAGCGATATCCGTCATGACTCACCTCGTGTCACGGCTTATGTTGAAGCGGACAACGAGACAGCACGGCAAGATGCTTTGGACCGGTTGGATGAAGAGCGTGACATCGCAGCCGCCCGGTCGGCGATTTACCAGCAGGATCTTCGTCGTTATCACAGTTGCCGAGTCAGAACCAGAGCCTTCCAGGAAGGAGATTTGGTGCTTCGGCTCATCCAAGATCAGACTGATATGCATAAGCTATCCCCACCTTGGGAGGGGCCTTTCGTGGTCAGCAAGAATCTGCACAATGGGTCGTACTATTTGATCGATATTCAAGAGCATAAGGACTCGCGTACATTAGAGGAAGAGACTAACAGGCCGTGGAATATAGCTCATCTTCGGCCTTACTATACCTGAGCCATTGGCTATACTTATGTACATACAATGTATATATTATGATTAAGTATAATAAACCGGAACCTCAGCTAAAGCGGGGTATCTGTTCTTTTACATCATGTGAGGTTACACGGAGTTGCTCTAAAACGGCCTCCGGTTTACCCCTTGAGTTCGCTTTGCTAAAAGCATCGTGTTATATCACTTGGAGGATTGGTCGTGTCCGAACCAATACCATGCCTCTTGATAGGCGAAAGCCACCAGATCACTTGGGGACTTGGTCATGTCTGAACCAGCCATGCCTCTTGATCGGCCTAAGGCCATAGAATAACTTGGGGGCTTGGTCGAACCCGAACCATGACCACGCCATTTGGTCGGCATAAATGCCACAAGAATCACTTGGGGACCTGGCTAACTAGAACCATAGTTACACCTAACGGGAGCTTGGTCGTGTTTGGCCATGGTTACGCCATTTGATCAGCTTAAATAAATCTTTTTTGGCAAACGTTTTTGTCGTTGCTTTTGCTTCATACTTTTCTTTGAAGGGGGTTTTTTGCTTTTTATTGTGTTCTTTAAACCGACAAAGTTTTTTTTAACCAATCAATTGGCGGAACACAGTTCACGTCAATCCGGAGACTATTTGTCCAGTTTGATCCTTGTTGTTAACATCCTCTTATGGAGTAACATGGTGTTTATCATAACCCGGCACGGTTTACATGGTAAACCAGCGTCATATAGATATACAGGAGCTGTTATCTCCTCCAAACAGTATGGGTTTGCAAAACTCCGCTTCAAGATTGGCCAAGCCAACTTCACGCTCAATGACGGGAGGTATTATGTATATCAAAATTTGGTCATACTTAAAAAAAATTTGATTTCATATATGCAGACACCATAATCCGCCTAACGGTACAACCACGGTGGCACTTGACGAATTTTTTATTTCAGAAAGTGTTTTGGAAAGTTCATTGCCACAGGAAGAACAAATTATGCACGAAGGCATATCAACATCAAAGGTATCAGCTAGCCTATTACAAGGCAACATGGTGCCCATAATAATATAATTGTTTTTCGCGAATAAGAGGCAGTTTTAAACCGGCGTCCGGTTCAAGCTTGGTCACCAGCCTGGCCTGATGGTTGTGGATCGTCCTGCGCCGCTTCAGCCTCCGTATCCCTACCCAGTGGCTGGAAATCCATAGTTGTCCAGTCGATTCCCATTAATGCTTGAAAAACAGCTTCATCATGGAGCAGCAAGGACGGGTCAATATTGGGAGCGTAAGTATGCTTACGGATTGGAGGAATCAGATTTTCTGATTCATGGATTGGCGCAGCTATTCGCTTGTTCTGACTGTCATATTGCGCTTGATAACGAGACAAGTCTGCTTCCTCAGCCAATTGACAAGCTAGTGGACGCACCTCCCGGTTTATCGCTCGCAGATCCGCTTCACCGAATTCTGATCCATCTTCCTTCAAGCTGGGATAGCCCTGAGCCGCTTCAACAGGATCAAAGTCCGACACCCAGGCTTTTGCCCGGATTAAAGCATTGATTGCGCCGGTTCGAGCAGCAAATTTCTTTAGCTCTTCAATCCGGGCAGGAAGCACTGACAGTTTCATCAGAGTATCTTGAATCAAAGTAGGCGCCGGTTTGTTAAGAGAGGCGGTACAGATGATCCGCTGGGCACTAGTATACAATTGTTCAACCAATGTATAGGCGGCTTTCAGCTTCTTCTGTACATCTGACCCCAAGTGACCAATGCGAGTCCCTGAAATACCATAAAGGGTTAATAAGCCGGCGACTTTGTCAGAAGGCAGAGCCAATTCAGTAGGAAAACTGGCTTACCAAAGATAGCAGCAGTCATGGCATGCACGTGCCGCTTTATGCTGGTCAGTTCATCTACCACTGGTTTTAGTGCAGCCTCAGCATCCTCTACTCGTTTGATCAAAGCGGATTTCTCAGTGGCCCAGTCCGCCCGTTTCTTTTTGAAGTTTTCCTTAAGTTGTTCCATGGCGCTTAAAGCACTGGCCAATTCCTCTTTTGCTTTGGAGGTTTCAGCTTGTTGGGTTTTCAGGGCTTCTTGAAGATTGATGACTTGGTTCTCTTTCGTCTTCAGCTCCGCCTGCATGCATACAGATATATGCTTCAGCAAACTGGTAGAAGGATTCAAGTACCAACCACATAACAAGTTATGCGCTTAGTACTTGGGGGCTAATGCATATTTGATCTAAAGCGGCCTCCGATTTACCCCTTCATCTTTCGATTGTTTACAAAGTCCCAAGATCAATACAAGTATTCAACTTGGCACTTGGGGGCTAATGGCTATTTGATCATATATATTCTGATGCGGCAGTTTCAATTACTTAAAGTACCGGTTTAACTACGCTAAGTTGAACTGGCCCTTGGGGACTACATCAGCAAAAATGAAAGCATACAAGCAGGAAGGAGCATATGGAAGTTACCTCATAATTATCCTTCATCATGTTAACCAGACCGGCTTCATAGTCACGGCTGGTATACAGCCAGTTCAGATAGCCGGAATGGATATCTTGGGCGTTCAGAGCAGCGTAAGCCATCAGATCAACATTCCACTTGCCTTTGCCAAAAGCAGCTAGTTCTTCCTTGGCAGAATGTTTGGATAAAGCGACAGGATTTCTTGGCTCAGTATGGCCAGTGCCAGTAATGACAACTTCATCATCGTTGGTACCGCCGGTTTGCACTGGAGCTGTTGGCTTGTCAGTAGGTTTGGCAGGACCGGTGGAGCTTTCAACCCGGAGGGAACCTATGGGATGATGGATAGGACCTGAGGTATCAGTAGGTATTTCCTCAGCAGTAAGATCATCATCTGGCTGCGGTGGATCATTGGGAATATCCTCAGGAATAGTCGCTTCAAGATTGGGTGTGGTGCCTGGCTCAAGAATGACATCTTCTTCGGCTGCTTTATCCAAGCGGGCCTTCTTGCTCGGCCTAGGTTTGGCCCTGAGAAGAATAACAAAATTAAATACAGCATATGTTCCAAGGCAATATACTACAAACATCACAATAAATATAGCTTACCCAAGCACCGTTTTGAGCGGTGGGAGCTGAGTAGCCGATGACTCGCCAGAAGATGAGTGGGAAATAACCTGATAATCGGAGTCAGGCGGATTAAGAGGTTGACGAAAGCAGCCCGCTTTAGGACAAGCACTGACAAGCGAATTAGAGACCTCGGAATGACGTTTCCGAACCGGACTGTTCGGTAAACCGGCGGAGGTAACTACCTGGCCGCTGTGCCGGGTGGTGCGGCGAGCTTCGTGTTGTTGAGTCTTCATAAGAAGTTTAGGATCCAAATAAGCAAGAGGATGAGAAAATTTAACTTTCCGATTTTCCTGACGGATTTTTTGTGAAAGCAAAGTTTCTGAATCGGAAGAGAGAATAATTACCTCTGCAACATCCGCATGGCTGGCTTCGGCATCATCCTGACAAATATCATCATCAATAAGATGCATGAAAAATAAACCAAGTGAGTCAAGCTCTACCTCAAAGTCCGGATTATCCACCTCGTCATCAGGGGCCGGATTAGAAGATGCAGTGGTTCTTTTTCGGTGGGCAGTCTTCTTCACAACTTTAGTTTTTTGTCGGGTTGCTCTTTTCGGTTTATCTGTTTTCTCTGGTTTCTCCTGTGGCAGCTTTTTGCTCCAAAACGGATCATCGCCCTGGTTATGCAGACACTGATATTAAAAACAATGACCAGACATATCAATAACATGTTCAGCAAAGAGAAAAATCAAAGTCTTACAGCTGGCGGTTTGTTGGTAGCACAGAAGGGAAGCAGGCCGGTTCTAGCGCAGATGTGCTCCGGTTCATTCAGTATCTTACGCACAGCCTCTGTGATTTCTTCACCGGAGAGCTGGAGTCTTGAATGTCGTAGTGGGTCATCCACACTATCAGTATATTCGCACATCAAACTGGAGCGCTGACTAAGGGGCAGTATGCTCCATGATATCCAACAGTGAGCAAGGTCAACCCCTGTTAAACCGTTGGCCATAAAGGCCCTGAGCTTTGATAGCTGAGGAGCATATTTGCTTCTCTCCTAGGCATTCAATCGTTGAGGAAAAGGATGGGTATTGCTGAGCCGCTCCGGACGAAAGCCAGGCAAGGGATTCTCACTAGCAGGGGAGGTGTCTTTGCAGTAGAAACATGTCTGATTCCACTCCTTGGGGTGACTGTGCAGCTTGGCGTGAGGGTATGTGACTTCTTTCCTTTTTTGAATCGCCATGCCACCCAACTCCGTATTAGAGCCATCAGTAAACTCAGTACGGCGGTTTAGATGGAAAAGATCTCTGAATAATTCCACTGTGGGCTCCTCTTGAAAGAACACCTCACAGAGCACTTGGAAGTGGCACATATTTGTAACAGAGTTGGGGCCAGTGTCTTGCGGATGGAGTTGGAAATCAGCTAGAACATCCCGATAGAATTTAGAACCGGGCGGTTTAAAACCCCGGGCTAAGTGGTCTACGAAAACAACAACCTCTCCTTCTTGAGGTGTGGGGGGGCATTCTTTGCCAGGAGCCCTCCAATGGACGGTGTCTTTGCTGCCCAAGGCGCCAATCAGGACTAAATCGTCCAGTTGATCCTCTGTGATGCGAGAAGGGACCCAATTGCACTCATACACTTGCTTGGCCATGATGAAATCTACAAAGTACATTGATATGTGCAATGTTAAACCGGAAGCAGATCTATTTAAACCGGAGTTTCATGAAGCAACCAACATCTGGCGGTTCAACAAGGGGACTAATGGCATATACCGGTTTGGAAAATTTTCTATAAGGTTAAACCGCCTAACCTAAACATTGAAGCAATTGAGATTGCGGATGGTTAAGTATGCAGATACAGGTTTCACAAGATCTTATTATGGCATTGGATTTGAAGCAAGTTCAGAAAATAAGAAAAACAGTCGAAGATCAAAGCAGAACAGTATTGAATCAATGAGCAGACGTATATGTGAGATCTATGGTTTTGGGCAGGAAACTAGCGGCGGATACTGAAAGTTACCGCTACACAAAGCAAGGGTTTACATGTGCATCCAGGAGCTAGTACATGAGTATGAACAAGTGAGCAACACCGCAAGAACACGAAGCCCTAGATCAGATCTATGTTGAGAAGAACAGAAGACCTACCAGAGCTGAGGAAAACGCGGAAGGTCGTCGCGGCTTTCTGGCGTGTTCAAGTTGATGCAGCGGCCAAGGGTGATGCAGAAGACGACGGCGGCGGTGGAGCTCTGAGACTGGCGACGCGAGGAAGACGAAGAGGAAGGGCACGAAGGGAAGAAAAGAAATGACCCTTCGGGCCTCTTTATAAGGCAAAGGACATATGTCAGGCGCGGGAATCAAGGGACCGCAGATTTTGGAAGTAGGGTGGTCACCTCGGTCATTGCGAATCTATTAAACAAGAAGATATCATGGATGTTTTCTTTATGACAGATGATGTCACGCTGGTTTACAGCAAACAGAGAAGATGACGTCACGGCGGTTCAACAACTACAAGAAGATGTTGAAGACGAAGATTGTTGCTAAGGATTGACATGAACCTGTTCAAATCAATCTGGGGCCTAATGTTGGGGATATTACTACTGGGCATAAACCGGCCCACCTGGGCCGGATTAACTCCATCAGTAGTTCAAAGGTGTTAAAGCCCAAAGAGGCAGATAAAGGCCCAGGGCCCGTAGTCAGTTTACAACCTGTAGCCGTACATCAGCTTTGTGCATATAGTTGTAATATAAGTTAGGAACAAGGAGAGAACAACCCGGATACGAGTATGAACCGGTGTTGGGACTCTCTGAACCGGCAGGCGTCACCCATGTATATAAGGGGACGACCCGGCGGCGGTTAAAGGACAGACAACAACTCGAGACATAGGCGAAGCTTGTTTGCTCCCTAGTCATCGAAACCCCATCAATTCCATCACAACTAGACGTAGGCTTTACCTTCCTCGAAGGGGCCGAACTAGTATAAACTCTCTTGCGTCCTTGTGTCCGCTTTAACCCCTTCAAGCTAACCCGTCGCGATGGCTCCATGACTAAGTCCTTTCTCTAGGACATCTGCCGTGACAAAACCATGACACACGCGATCGTGATCGAATGACCGAGATGATGGAGGGGGTTTTGGTGGGTTTTGGGCCACTTTGGAGAGGTGTTGGGCTGCAACACACACGAGGCCTTCATGGTTCCTCGGTTAACCGTTGGAGTATCAAACAAAGTCCAAATGGCATGAAACTTGACAAGCGGTCTACCGGTGGTATACCAAGGCCGCTTGGCAAGTCTCGGTCCAATCTGAGAAAGTTTAATGTCCGCACACGAAAAGTGGCAAAAGGGGACGCCGGAGGACATAGGAGTACCAGAAATGCAAAACGGACAACGGGGAAAATGCTCGGATGCATGAGACGAACACGTATGTAAATGCGATGCACATGATGACATGATATGAGATGCAAGACATGGACAAAATGCAAAACAAAGACAAAACCCAACCACGAGGGAAATATCATAACTTAGTGCCGAAAATGGCAAGAGTTGGAATACAAATATGGCAAGTTACATACGGGGCGTTACATTTTGTGTCTTCTTAATTCCTCTCATATCACGGTCTCCCTAAATCTCAAAAGCGATGAACGAAGACGAAAGAGGGGATGCCTTCCGGGGCATCCCCAAGCTTTGGCTCTTGGTTGTCCTTGAATATTACCTTGGGGTGCCTTGGGCATCCCCAAGCTTGGGCTCTTGCCACTCCTTATTCCATAGTCCATCGAATCTTTACCCAAAACTTGAAAACTTCACAACACAAAACTTAATAGAAAACTCGTAAGCTCCATTAGTATAAGAAAATAAATCACCACTTAGGTACTGTTGTGAACTCATTCTAAATTCATATTGGTGTAATATCTACTGTACTCCAACTTGTCTATGGTTCATAAACTCTATTACTAGCCATAGATTCATCAAAATAAGCAAACAACACACGAAAAATAGAATCTGTCAAAAACAGAACAGTCTGTAGTAATCTGGATCAAACGTATACTTATGGATCCCCAAAAATTCTAAAATAAATTTTTGGACGTGAGTAATTTATCTATTAATCATCTGCAAAAATAATTAACTAAATAGCACTTTCCACTAAAAATGGCAGCAATTCTCGTGAGCGCTAAAGTTTCTGTTTTTTACAGCAAGATCGCAAGAACTTCCCCCAAGTCTTCCCAATGGTTCTACTTGTCACAGAAACTAATTAAACATATAAAACACAATCATAACAGAGGATAGATGATTTATTTATTACTAAACAAGAACAAAAAGCAAGGAACAAAAATAAAATTGGGTTGCCTCCCAACAAGCGTTATCGTTTAACGCCCCTAGCTAGGCATGATGAATTCAATGATGCTCACATAAAAGATAAGAATTGAAATATAAAGAGAGAATCATGAAGACTATGACTAGCACATTTAAGCCTAACCCACTTCCTATGCATAGGGATTTTGTGAGCAAACAACTTGTGGGAATAAGAATCAACTTGCATAGGAAGGTAAAACAAGGATAACTTCAAGATTTTCAACACATAGAGAGGAAACTTGATATTATTGCAACTCCTACGAGCATATATTCCTCCCTCATAATAATTTTCAGTAGCATCATGAATGAATTCAACAATATAACCATCACATAAAGCATTCTTTTCATGATCTACAAGTATGCAAAGTTGACACTCTTCCAAAATAGTGGGATTAACATTAACTTAAGTCATGACCTCTCCAAACCCACTTTCATAATTATCACAATAAGATTCAACACCCTCCAAAATAGTGGGATCATTACTTCCTAAAGTTGACACTCAACCAAACCCACTTTCATCAATATAATCATCATAAATATGAGGCATGCTATCATCAAAATAAATTTGCTCATCAAAACTTGGGGGACAAAAAATATCATCTTCATCAAACATAGCACCCCCAAGCTTGTGGCTTTGCATATCATTAGCATCATGGATATTCAAAGAATTCATACTAACAACATTGCAATCATGCTCATCATCCAAAGATTTAGTGCCAAACATTTTAATACATTCTTCTTCTAACACTTTGGCACAGTAACCGGAATCCTTATTTTCATGATAGATATTAAAAATATGAAGCATATGAGGTGCCCTCAATTCCATTTTTTGTAGTTTTCTTTTATAAACTAAACTAGTGATAAAACAAGAAACTAAAAGATTCAATTGCAAGATCTAAAGATATACCTTCAAGCACTCACCCCCCGGCAACGGCGCCAGAAAAGAGCTTGATGTCTACTACACAACCTTCTTCTTGTAGACGTTGTTGGGCCTCCAAGTGCAGAGGTTTGTAGGACAGTAGCAAATTTCCCTCAAGTGGATGACCTAAGGTTTATCAATCCATGGGAGGCGTAGGATGCAGATGGTCTCTCTCAAACAACCCTGCAACCAAATAACAAAGAGTCTCTTGTGTCCCCAACACACCCAATACAATGGTGAATTGTATAGGTGCCCTAGTTCGGCGAAGAGATGGTAATACAAGTGCAATATGGATGGTAGATATAGGTTTTTGTAATCTTAAAATATAAAAACAGCAAGGTAACTAATGATAAAAGTGAGCACAAACGGTATTGCAATGCTAGGAAACAAGGCTTAGGGTTCATACTTTCACTAGTGCAAGTTCTCTCAACAATAATAACATAAGTGGATCATATAACTATCCCTCAACATGCAACAAAGAGTCACTCCAAAATCACTAATAGCGGAGAACAAACGAAGAGATTATTGTAGGGTACGAAACCACCTCAAAGTTATCCTTTCTGATCGATCTATTCAAGAGTCCGTAGTAAAATAACACGAAGCTATTCTTTCCGTTCAATCTATCATAGAGTTCGTACTAGAATAACACCTTAAGACACAAATTAACCAAAACCCTAATGTCACCTAGATACTCCAATGTCACCTCAAGTATCCGTGGGTATGATTATACGATATGCACAATCTTAGATTCATCTATTCAACCAACACAAAGAACTTCAAAGAGTGCCCCAAAGCTTCTACCGGAGAGTCAAGACGAAAACGTGTGCCAACCCCTATGCATAAGTTCACGAGGTCACGAAACTCGCAAGTTGATCACCAAAACATACATCAAGTGGATCACGTGATATCCCATTGTCACCACAGATAAGCACATGCAAGACATACATCAAGTGTTCTCAAATCCTTAAAGACTCAATCCAATAAGATAACTTCAAAGGGAAAACTCAATTCATCACAAGAGAGTAGAGGGGGAGAAACATCATAAGATCCAACTATAATAGCAAAGCTCGCGGTACATCAAGATCGTGCCGAATCAAGAACACGAGAGAGAGAGAGAGAGAGAGAGAGAGAGAGATCAAACACATAGCTATTGGTACATACCCTCAGCCCCGAGGGTGAACTACTCCCTCCTCGTCATGGAGAGTGTCGGGATGATGAAGATGGCCACCGGAGAGGGGTTCCCCCCTCCGGCAGGGTGCCGGAACGGGTCTAGATTGGTTTTCGGTGGCTACGGAGGCTTGCGGCGGCGGAACTCCCAATCTATTCTGCTCCTCGATGTTTTAGGGTATATGGACATATATAGGCGAAAGAAGTCGGTCAGGGGAGCCATGAGGGGCCCACGAGGGTGGGGGCGTGCCCAGGGGGTAGTGCGCGCCTCCCTACCTCATGGCCTCCTTGAAGCTTCCCTGACGTCTACTCCAAGTCTCCTGGATTGCTTCCGTTCCAAAAATAACTCTCCCGAAGGTTTCATTCTGTTTGGACTCCGTTTGATATTCCTTTTCTTCGAAACACTGAAATAGGCAAGAAAACAACAATTTGGGTTGGGCCTCCGGTTAATAGGTTAGTCCCAAAAATAATATAAAAGTGTTTAGTAAAGCCCATAAACATCCAAAATAGATAATATAATAGCATGAATACTTCATAAATTATAGATACGTTGGAGATGTATCACATATCACTTATATTGATTGCATGTGATGTTTATCCTTTATGCATCTTATTTTGCTTAGATCGACAGTAGCATTATAAGATGATGATCGGGTGTGATAAGCTCTACGTTCACATACAATGGGTGCAAGCCAGTTTTGCACATGCAGAATACTTGGGTTAAACTTGATGAGCCTAGCATATGCAGATATGGCCTCGGAACATTGAGACCGAAAGGTCAAGCGTGAATCATATAGTAGATATGATCAACATAGTGATGTTCACCATTGAAAACTACTCCATCTCACCTGATGATCGGACATGGTTTAGTTGATATGGATCACGTGATCACTTAGATGATTAGAGGGATGTCTATCTAAGTAGGAGTTCTTAAGTAATTTGATTAATTGAACTTTAATTTATCATGAACTTAGTACCTGATAGTATTTTGCATGTCTATGTTGTTGTAGATAGATGGCCTGTGTTGTTGTTCCGTTGAATTTTAATGTGTTCCTAGAGAAAGCTAAGTTGAAAGATGATGGTAGCAACTACACGGACTGGGTCCGTAACTTGAGGATTATCCTCATTGCTGCACAAAAGAATTACGTCCTGGAAGCACCGCTAGGTGCCAAACCTGTTGCAGGAGCAACGCCAGATGTTATGAACGTCTGGCAGAGCAAAGGTAATGAATACTCGATAGTTCAATGTGTCATGCTTTACGGCTTAGAACCGGGACTTCAACGACGTTTTGAACGTCATAGAGCATATGAGATGTTCCAGGAGTTGAAGTTAATATTTCAAGCAAATGCCCGGATTGAGAGATATGAAGTCTCCAATAAGTTCTATAGCTGCAAGATGGAGGAGAATAGTTCTGTCAGTGAACATATACTCAAAATGTCTGGGTATAACAATCACTTGATTCAACTGGGAGTTAATCTTCCGGATGATAGTGTCATCGACAGAATTCTTCAATCACTGCCATCAAGCTACAAAAGCTTCATGATGAACTATAACATGCAAGGGATGGATAAGACAATTCCCGAGCTCTTCGCAATGCTAAAGGCTGCGGAGGTAGAAATCAAGAAGGAGCATCAAGTGTTGATGGTCAACACGACCACTAGTTTCAAGAAAAAGGGCAAAGGGAAGAAGGGGAACTTCAAGAAGAACGACAAACAAGTTGCTACTCAAGTGAAGAAACCCAAGTCTGGACCTAAGCCTGAGACTGAGTGCTTCTACTACAAAGGGCCTGGTCACTGGAAGCGAAACTGCCCCAAGTATTTGGCGGATATGAAGGATGGCAAGGTGAACAAAGGTATATGTGATATACATGTTATTGATGTGTACCTTACTAATGCTCGCAGTAGTGCCTGGGTATTTGATACTGGTTCTGTTGCTAATATTTGCAACTCGAAACAGGGACTACGGATTAAGCGAAGATTAGCTAAGGACGAGGTGACGATGCGCGTGGGAAATGGTTCCAAAGTCGATGTGATCATAGTCGGCACGCTACCTCTACATCTACCTTTGAGATTAGTATTAGACCTGAATAATTGTTATTTGGTGCCAGCGTTGAGCATGAACATTATATCTGGATCTTGTTTGATGCGAGACAGTTATTCATTTAAATCAGAGAATAATGGTTGTTCTATTTATATGAGTAATATCTTTTATGGTCATGCACCCTTGAAGAGTGGTCTGTTTATATTAAATCTCGATAGTAGTGATACACATATTCATAATATTGGAGCCAAAAGATGCAGAGTTGATAATGATAGTGCAACTTATTTGTGACACTACCGTTTGGGTCATATTGGTGTAAAGCGCATGAATAAACTCCATTCCAATGGACTTTTGGAATCACTTGATTATGAATCACTTGGTACTTGCGAACCATGCCTAATGGGCAAGATGACTAAAATTCCGTTCTCCGGAACAATGGAGCGAGCAATAGATTTTTTGGAAATCATACATACTGATGTGTGTGGTCCGATGAATGTGGAGGCTCGCAGCGGGTATTGTTATTTTCTCACCTTCACAGATGATTTGAGCAGATACGAGTATATCTGCTTAATGAAACATAAGTCTCAAACATTTGAAAAGTTCAAAGAATTTCAGAGTGAAGTGGAAAATCATCATAACAAGAAAATAAAGTTTCTACAATCTGATTGTGGAGGAGAATATTTGAGTTACAAGTTTGGTCTTCATTTAAAACAATGTGGAATAGTTTCACAACTCACGCCACCCAGAACACCACAACGTAATGGTGTGTCCGAACGTCGTAATCGTACTTTACTAGATATGGTGCGATCTGAAGGAAATATGCCCTAGAGGCAATAATAAAGTTGTTATTAGTATTTCCTTATATCATGATAAATGTTTATTATTCATGCTAGAATTGTATCAACCGGAAACTTAGTACATGTGTGAATACATAGACAAACAAAATGCCACTAGTATGCCTCTACTTGACTAGCTCATTGATCAAAGATGGTTATGTTTCCTAGCCATAGACATGAGTTGTCATTTGATTAACGGGATCACATCATTAGGAGAATGATGTGATTGACTTGACCCATTCCGTTAGCTTAGCACTTGATCGTTTAGTATGTTGCTATTGCTTTCTTCATGACTTATACATGTTCTTATGACTATGTGATTATGCAACTCCCGTTTACCGGAGGAACACTTTGTGTGCTACGAAACGTCACAACGTAACTGGGTGATTATAAAGGTGCTCTACAGGTGTCTCCAAAGGTACTTGTTGAGTTGGTGTATTTCGAGATTAGGATTTGTCACTCCGATTGTCGGAGAGGTATCTCTGGGCCCACTCGGTAATGCGCACCACTATAAACCTTGCAAGCATTGTAACTAATGAGTTAGTTACGGGATGATGTATTACAGAACGAGTAAAGAGACTTGCCGGTAACGAGATTGAACTAGGTATTGAGATACCGGCGATCGAATCTCGGGCAAGTAACATACCGATGACAAAGGGAACAACGTATGTTGTTATGCGGTTTGACCGATAAAGATCTTCGTAGAATATGTGGGAGCCAATATGAGCATCCAGGTTCCGCTATTGGTTATTGACCGGAGACGTGTCTCGGTCATGTCTACATAGTTCTCGAACCCATAGGGTCCGCACGCTTAAAGTTCAGTGACGATCGGTATTATGAGTTTTTGTGTTTTGATGTACCGAAGGTAGTTCGGAGTCCCGGATGAGATCCGGGACATGACGAGGAGTATTGAAATGGTCGAGATGTAAAGACCGATATATTGGACGACTATATTCGGACATCGGAAAGGTTCTGAGTGATTCGGGTATTTTTTTGGAGTACCGAAGAGTTACAGGAATTCGCCGGGGAATAGATGGACCTTATTGGGCTTTAGGTGAAAGAGATAGGAGAGGCTGCGCCCCCCCCCCCAAGGCCTAGTACGAATTGGACTAGGGGGAGGGGCGACGCCCCCTCCTTCCTTCTCTTCTCTTTTCCCTTTCCTTCTCTCCTACTCCTACTACTTGGAAGGGCTCCTAGTTCTACTAGGAAAGGGGGAATCCTACTCCCGGTGGGAGTTGGACTCCCCTAGGGTGTTGGGGAACGCAGTAATTTCAAAATTTTCCCTATGCACACGCAAGATCATGGTGATGCATAGCAACGAGACGGGAGAGTGTTGTCTACGTACCTACGCAGACCGACTGCGGAAGCGTTTACGCAACGTAGAGGAAGTAGTCGTACGTCTTCCCGATCCGACCGATCCAAGCACCGTTACTCCGGCACCTCCGAGTTCTTAGCACACGTACAACTCGATGACGATCCCCGGGCTCCGATCCAGCAAAGCGTCAGGGAGGAGTTCCGTCAGCATGACGGCGTGGTGACGATCTTGATGTTCTACTGCCGCAGGGCTTCGCCCAAGCACCGCTACAATATGATCGAGGTGGAATATGGTGGCAGGGGGCACCGCACACGGCTAAGGAACGATCTCAAGGATCAACTTGTGTGTCTAGGGGTGTCCCCTGCCTCCGTATATAAAGGATCCAAGGGGAGGGGGCCGGCCGGCCAAGGAGGGCGCGCCAAGGGAGTCCTACTCCCTCTGGGAGTAGGATTCCTCCCCCCAATCCTAGTTGGAGTAGGATTCGCTGAGGGGGAAAGAGAGAGAGGGGGGCCGGCCACCTCTCCTTGTCCTAATAGGACTAGGGGAGGGGGGAGGCGTGCGGCCCATCTTGGGCTGCCCCTTCTCCTTTCCACTAAAGCCCATTAAGGCCCATACAGCTCCCGGGGGGTTCCGGTAACCTCCCGGTACTCCGGTAAAATACCGATTTCACCCGGAACACTTCCGATATCCAAACATAGGCTTCCAATATATCAATCTTTATGTCTCGACCATTTCGAGACTCCTCGTCATGTCCGTGATCACATCCGGGACTCCGAACTAACTTCGGTACATCAAAATGCATAAACTCATAATAACTGTCATCGTAACGTTAAGTGTGCGGACCCTACGGTTCGAGAACAATGTAGACATGACCGAGACACGTCTCCGGTCAATAACCAATAGCGGGACCTGGATGCCCATATTGGCTCCTACATATTCTACGAAGATCTTTATCAGTCAGACCGCATAACAACATACGTTGTTCCCTTTGTCATTGGTATGTTACTTGCCCGAGATTCCATCGTCGGTATCCAATACCTAGTTCAATCTCGTTACCGGCAAGTCTCTTTACTCGTTCCGTAATACATCATCTCGCAACTAACTCATTGGCTGCAATGCTTGCAAGGCTTATGTGATGTGCATTACCGAGAGGGCCCAGAGATACCTCTCCGACAATCGGAGTGACAAATCCTAATCTCGAAATACGCCAACCCAACATCTACCTTTGGAGACACCTATAGAGCTCCTTTATAATCACCCAGTTATGTTGTGACGTTTGGTAGCACACAAAGTGTTCCTCTGGTAAACGGGAGTTGCATAATCTCATAGTCATAGGAACATGTATAAGTCATGAAGAAAGCAATAGTAACATACTAAACGATCGGGTGCTAAGCTAATGAAATGGGTCATGTCAATCAGATCATTCAACTAATGATGTGACCTCGTTAATCAAATAACAACACCTTGTTCATGGTTAGGAAACATAACCATCTTTGATTAACGAGCTAGTCAAGTAGAGGCATACTAGTGACACTAAGTTTGTCTATGTATTCACACATGTATTATGTTTCCGGTTAATACAATTCTAGCATGAATAATAAACATTTATCATGATATAAGGAAATAAATAATAACTTTATATTGCCTCTAGGGCATATTTCCTTCAGTCTCCCACTTGCACTAGAGTCAATAATCTAGATTACACAGTAATGATTCTAACACCCATGGAGCCTTGGTGCTGATCATGTTTTGCTCGTGGAAGAGGCTTAGTCAACGGGTCTACAACATCCAGATCTGTATGTATCTTGCAAATCTCTATGTCTCCCACCTGGACTAGATCCCGGATGGAATTGAAGCATATCTTGATGTGCTTGGTCCTCTTGTGAAATCTGGATTCCTTTGCCAAAGCAATTGCACCAGTATTGTCACAAAAGATTTTCATTGGACCCGATGCACTAGGTATGACACCTAGATCGAATATGAACTCCTTCATCCAGACTCCTTCGTTCGCTGCTTCCGAAGCAGCTATGTATTCCGCTTCACATGTAGATCCCGCTACGACACTTTGTTTAGAACTGCACCAACTGACAGCTCCACCGTTTAATGTAAACACGTATCCGGTTTGCGATTTAGAATCATCCGGATCAGTGTCAAAGCTCGCATCAATGTAACCTTTTACGATGAGCTCTTTGTCACCTCCATATACGAGAAACATATCCTTACTCCTTTTCAGGTATTTCAGGATGTTCTTGACCGCTGTCCAGTGATCCACTCCTGGATTACTTTGGTACCTCCCTGCTAAACTTATAGCAAGGCACACATCAGGTCTGGTACACAGCATTGCATACATGATAGAGCCTATGGCTGAAGCATAGGGAACATCTTTCATTTTCTCTCTATCTTCTGCAGTGGTCGGGCATTGAGTCTTACTCAACTTCACACCTTGTAACACAGGCAAGAACCCTTTCTTTGCTTGATCCATTTTGAACTTCTTCAAAACTTTGTCAAGGTATGTGCTTTGTGAAAGTCCAATTAAGCGTCTTGATCTATCTCTATAGATCTTAATGCCTAATATGTAAGCAGCTTCACCGAGGTCTTTCATTGAAAAACTTTTATTCAAGTATCCGTTTATGCTATCCAGAAATTCTATATCATTTCCAATTAGTAATATGTCATCCACATATAATATCAGAAATGCTACAGAGCTCCCACTCACTTTCTTGTAAATACAGGCTTCTCCAAAAGTCTGTATAAAACCAAATGCTTTGATCACACTATCAAAGCGTTTATTCCAACTCCGAGAGGCTTGCACCAGTCCATAAATGGATCGCTGGAGCTTGCACACTTTGTTAGCTCCCTTTGAATTGACAAAACCTTCTGGTTGCATCATATACAACTCTTCTTCCAGAAATCCATTCAGGAATGCAGTTTTGACATCCATCTGCCAAATTTCATAATCATAAAATGCGGCAATTGCTAACATGATTCGAACAGACTTAAGCATTGCTACGGGTGAGAAGGTCTCATCGTAGTCAACCCCTTGAACTTGCCGAAAACCTTTTGTGACAAGTCGAGCTTTGTAGACAGTAATATTACCGTCAGCGTCAGTCTTCTTCTTGACGATCCATTTATTCTCAATTGCTTGCCGATCAGCGGGCAAGTCAACCAAAGTCCATACTTTGTTCTCATACATGGATCCCATCTCAGATTTCATGGCTTCAAGCCACTTTGCGGAATCTGGGCTCACCATCGCTTCTTCATAGTTCGTAGGTTCATCATGATCTAGCAGCATGATTTCTAGAACAGGATTACCGTACCACTCTGGTGCGGATCTCGTTCTGGTTGATCTACGAGGTTCAGTAGTATCTTGTCCTGAAGTTTCATGATCATCATCATTGGCTTCCTCACTAATTGGTATAGGTGTCGCAGAAACAGTTTTCTGTGATGTACTACTTTCCAATAAGGGAGCAGGTACAGTTACCTCGTCAAGTTCTACTTTCCTCCCACTCACTTCTTTCGAGAGAAACTCCTTCTCTAGAAAGGATCCATTCTTAGCAACGAATGTCTTGCCTTCGGATCTGTGATAGAAGGTGTACCCAACAGTCTCCTTTGGGTATCCTATGAAGACACATTTCTCCGATTTGGGTTCGAGCTTATCAGGCTGAAGCTTTTTCACATAAGCATCGCAGCCCCAAACTTTAAGAACTGACAACTTTGGTTTCTTGCCAAACCACAGTTCATCAGGCGTCGTCTCAACGGATTTTGATGGTGCCCTATTTAACGTGAATGCGGCCGTCTCTAAAGCATAACCCCAAAATGATAGCGGTAAATCAGTAAGAGACATCATAGATCGCACCATATCTAGTAAAGTACGATTACGACGTTCGGAAACACCATTGCGCTGTGGTGTTCCGGGTGGCGTGAGTTGCGAAACTATTCCACAATTTTTCAAATGTACACCAAACTTGTAACTCAAATATTCTCCTCCACGATCAGATCGTAGAAACTTTATTTTCTTGTTACGATGATTTTCAACTTCACTCTGAAATTCTTTGAACTTTTCAAATGTTTCAGACTTATGTTTCATTAAGTAGATATACCCATATCTGCTTAAGTCATCTGTGAAGGTGAGAAAATAACGATATCCGCCACGAGCCTCAATATTCATCGGACCACATACATCTGTATGTATGATCTCCAACAAATCTGTTGCTCTCTCCATAGTACCGGAGAACGGTGTTTTAGTCATCTTGCCCAAGAGGCACGGTTCGCAAGTACCAAGTGATTCATAATCAAGTGGTTCCAAAAGTCCATCAGTATGGAGTTTCTTCATGCGCTTTATACCGATATGACCTAAACGGCAGTGCCACAAATAAGTTGCACTGTCATTATCAACTCTGCATCTTTTGGCTTCAACATTATGAATATGTGTGTTACTACTATCGAGATTCATCAAAAATAGACCACTCCTCAAAGGTGCATGACCATAAAAGATATTACTCATATAAATAGAACAACCATTATTCTCTGATTTAAATGAATAACCGTCTCGCATCAAACAAGATCCAGATATAATGTTCATGCTCAACGCTGACACCAAATAACAATTATTTAGGTCTAATATTAATCCCGAAGGTAGATGTAGAGGTAGCGTGTCGACCGCGATCACATCGACTTTGGAACCGTTTCCCACGCGCATCGTCACCTCGTCCTTCGCCAGTGTTCGCTTAATCCGTAGTCCCTGTTTTGAGTTGCAAATATTAGCAACAGAACCAGTATCAAATACCCAAGTGCTACTGCGAGCTCTAGTAAGGTACACATCAATAACATGTATATCACATATACCTTTGTTCACCTTGCCATCCTTCTTATCCGCCAAATACTTGGGGCAGTTCCGCTTCCAGTGACCAGTCTGCTTGCAGTAGAAGCACTCAGTTTCAGGCTTAGGTCCAGACTTGGGTTTCTTCTCCTGAGCAGCAACTAGCTTGCGGTTCTTCTTGAAGTTCCCCTTCTTCTTCCCTTTGCCCTTTTTCTTGAAACTAGTGGTCTTGTTAACCATCAACACTTGATGCTCCTTCTTGATTTCTACCTCCGCAGCTTTCAGCATTGCGAAGAGCTCGGGAATAGTCTTGTTCATCCCTTGCATATTATAGTTCATCACGAAGCTCTTGTAGCTTGGTGGCAGTGATTGGAGAATTCTTTCAATGATGCAATCATCTGGAAGATTAACTCCCATCTGAATCAAGTGATTATTATACCCAGACATTTTGAGTATATGCTCACTGACAGAACTGTTCTCCTCCATCTTGCAGCTATAGAACTTATTGGAGACTTCATATCTCTCAATCCGGGCATTTGCTTGAAATATTAACTTCAACTCCTGGAACATCTCATATGCTCCGTGACGTTCAAAACATCGTTGAAGTCCCAATTCTAAGCCGTAAAGCATGGCACACTGAACTATCGAGTAGTCATCAGCTTTGCTCTGCCAGACATTCATAACATCTGGTGTTGCTCCAGCAGCAGGCCTGGCACCCAGCGGTGCTTCCAGGACATAATTCTTCTGAGCAGCAATGAGGATAATCCTCAAGTTATGGAACTAGTCCGTGTAATTGCTACCATCATCTTTCAACTTTGCTTTCTCAAGGAACGCATTAAAATTCAACGGAACAACAGCACGAGCCATCTATCTACGCACAACATAAACAAGCAAGATACTATCAGGTACTAAGTTCATGATAAGTTTAAGTTCAATTAATCAAATTACTTAAGAACTCCCACTTAGATAGACATCCCTCTAATCCTCTAAGTGATCACGTGATCCAAATCTACTAAACCATAACCGATCATCACGTGAGATGGAGTAGTTTTCAATGGTGAACATCGTTATCTTGATCATATCTACTATATGATTCACGCTCGACCTTTTGGTCTCTGTGTTCCGAGGCCATATCTGCATATGCTAGGCTCGTCAAGTTTAACCTGAGTATTCTGCGTGTGCAAAACTGGCTTGCACCCGTTGTAGATGGACGTAGAGCTTATCACACCCGATCATCACGTGGTGTCTGGGCACAACGAACTTTGGCAACGGTGCATACTCAGGGAGAACACTTCTTGATAATTTAGTGAGAGATCATCTTATAATGCTACCGTCAATCAAAGCAAGATAAGATGCATAAAAAGATAAACATCACATGCAATCAATATAAGTGATATGATATGGCCATCATCATCTTGTGCTTGTGATCTCCATCTCCTGAGCACCGTCATGATCATCACCGTCATCGGCGCGACACCTTGATCTCCATCGTAGCATCGTTGTCGTCTCGCCAATCTTATGCTTCCACGACTATCGCTACCGCTTAGTGATAAAGTAAAGCATTACATCGCGATTGCATTGCATACAATAAAGCGACAACCATATGGCTCCTGCCAGTTGCCGATAACTCGGTTACAAAACATGATCATCTCATACAATAAAATTCATCATCATGCCTTGACCATATCACATCACAACATGCCCTGCAAAAACAAGTTAGACGTCCTCTACTTTGTTGTTGCAAGTTTTATGTGGCTGCTACGGGCTTAAGCAAGAACTAATCTCACCTACGCATCAAAACCACAATGATAGTTTGTCAAATAGACTCTGTTTTAACCTTCGCAAGGACCGGGCGTAGCCATACTCGGTTCAACTAAAGTTGGAGAGACAGTCGCCCGCAAGCCACCTATGTGCAAAGCACGTCGGGAGAACCGGTCTCGCGTAAGCGTACGCGTAATGTCGGTCCGGGTCGTCTCGTCCAACAATACCGTCGAACCAAAGTATGACATGCTGGTAGGCAGTATGACTTATATCGCCCACAACTTACTTGTGTTCTACTCGTGCATATAACATCAAACCATAAAACCTAGGCTCGGATGCCACTGTTGGGGAACGCAGTAATTTCAAAAATTTCCCTACGCACACGCAAGATCATGGTGATGCATAGCAACGAGAGGGGAGAGTGTTGTCTACGTACCTACGCAGACCGACTGCGGAAGCGTTGACGCAACATAGAGGAAGTAGTCGTACGTCTTCCAGATCCGACCGATCCAAGCACCGTTATTCCGGCACCTCCGAGTTCTTAGCACACGTACAGCTCGATGACGATCCCCGGGCTCCGATCCAGCAAAGCGTCGGGGAGGAGTTCCGTCAGCACGACGGCGTGGTGACGATCTTGATGTTCTACTGTCGCAGGGCTTCGCCCAAGCACCGCTACAATATGATCGAGGTGGAATATGGTGGCAGGGGGCACCGCACACGACTAAGGAACGATCTCAAGGATCAACTTGTGTGGCTAGGGGTGTCCCCTGCCTCCGTATATAAAGGAGCCAAGGGGAGGGGGCCGGCCGGCCAAGGAGGGCGCGCCAAGGGAGTCCTACTCCCTCTGGGAGTAGGATTCCTTCCCCCAATCCTAGTTGGAGTAGGATTCGCTGAGGGGGAAAGAGAGAGAGGGGGGGCGGCCACCTCTCCTTGTCCTAATAGGACTAGGGGAGGGGGGAGGCACGCAGCCCATCTTGGGCTGCCCCTTCTCCTTTCCACTAAAGCCCATTAAGGCCCATACAGCTCCCGGGGGGTTCCGGTAACCTCCCGGTACTCCGGTAAAATACCGATTTCACCCGGAACACTTCCGATATCCAAACATAGGCTTCCAATATATCAATCTTTATGTCTCGACCATTTCGAGACTCCTCGTCATGTCCGTGATCACACCCGGGACTCCGAACTAACTTCGGTACATCAAAATGCATAAACTCATAATAACTGTCATCATAACGTTAAGCGTGCGGACCCTACGATTCGAGAACAATGTAGACATGACCGAGACACGTCTCCGGTCAATAACCAATAGCGGGACCTGGATGCCCATATTGGCTCCTACATATTCTACGAAGATCTTTATTGGTCAGACCGCATAACAACATACGTTGTTCCCTTTGTCATCGGTATGTTACTTGCCCGAGATTCGATCGTCGGTATCCAATACCTAGTTCAATCTCGTTACCGGCAAGTCTCTTTACTCGTTCCGTAATACATCATCTCGCAACTAACTCATTGGCTGCAATGCTTGCAAGGCTTATGTGATGTGCATTACCGAGAGGGCCCAGAGATACCTCTTCGACAATCGGAGTGACAAATCCTAATCTCGAAATACGCCAACCCAACATCTACCTTTTGAGACACCTGTAGAGCTCCTTTATAATCACCCAGTTACGTTGTGACGTTTGGTAGCACACAAAGTGTTCCTCTGGTAAATGGGAGTTGCATAATCTCATAGTCATAGGAACATGTATAAGTCATGAAGAAAGCAATAGCAACATACTAAACGATCGGGTGCTAAGCTAATGAAATGGGTCATGTCAATCAGATCATTCAACTAATAATGTGACCTCGTTAATCAAATAACAACACCTTGTTCATGGTTAGGAAACATAACCATCTTTGATTAACGAGCTAGTCAAGTAGAGGCATACTAGTGACACTAAGTTTGTCTATGTATTCACACGTGTATTATGTTTCTGGTTAGTACAATTCTAGCATGAATAATAAACATTTATCATGATATAAGGAAATAAATAATAACTTTTGCCTCTAGGGCATATTTCCTTCATAGGGCGCGCCATAGAGAGGGTCGGCCCTCTCCCTCCTCCACTTCTTTATATACGGGGAGAGGGGCACCCCTTGGAGACACAACAATTGCTCATTGATCTCTTAGCCATGTGCGGTGCCCCCCTCCACCATAATCCACCTCGATCATATCGTAGCGGTGCTTAGGCGAAGCCCTGCGTCGATAGCATCATCATCATCGTCACCACGCCATCGTGCTGACGAAACTCTCCTATGAAGCTTTGCTGGATCGGAGCTCGCTGGACGTCATCGAGTTGAACGTGTGCAGAACTCGGAGGTGCCGTGCGTTCGGTACTTGGATCGGTCGGATCGTGAAGACGTATGACTACATCAACCGTGTTGTGCTAACGCTTCCGCATTCGGTCTACGAGGGTACGTGGACACACTCTCCCCTCTCGTTGCTATGCATCACCATGATCATGTGTGTGTGTAGAATTTTTTTGAAATTACTACGTTCCCCAACATGATCTATGATGTCTCTTACTGATTTACCGCTATCATTTTGGGGTTATGCTTTAGAGATAGTGATAACCCACAAGTATAGGGGATAAATTGTAGCCTCTTTCGATAAGTAAGATTGTCAAACCCAACGAGGAGCTAAAGGTAGAACAAATATTCCCTCAAGTTCTATCGACCACCGATATAACTCTACGCACGCTTAACGTTCGCCTTACCTAGAACAAGTATGAAACTAGAAGTACTTTGTAGGTGTGATAGGATAGGTTTGCAAGATAATAAAGAGCATGTAATAAAAGCTAGGGGCTGTTTAGATAAAGACACAAGTAAGTTAGTTTTAGTAAAGAGCTTTTTGTCACGAGAAAGTTATTTGTCCCTAGGCAATCGATAACTAGACTGGTAATCATTATTGTAATTTTATTTGAGGGAGAGGCATAAGCTAACATACTTTCTCTTCTTGGATCATATGCACTTATGATTGGAACTCTAGCAAGCATCTGCAACTAGTAAAGATCATTAAGGTAAAACCCAACCATAGCATTATAAGGCATCAAGTCCTCTTTACTCCCATACGCAAACAACCTACTTACTCGGGTCTGTGCTTCTGTCACTCACATCACCCACCATAAGCAAATCATGAACATATTGCAAACCCTACAGCGAGGATCCCTCACGCTTGTGCGACACGGAGAGCACCATAGGACAGCACTAATAATAAAACATGCAACTCAAACCAATCACGATCATCAATTAACCCATAGGACAAAACGGATTTACTCAAACATCGTAGGATAGCCATACATCATTGGGAAATAATATATAGCATTGAGCACCATGTTTAAGTAGAGATTACAGCAGGTAAAAGAGGGGTTACATCGCTGCATAGAGGGGGGAAGAGTTGGTGATGAGGGCGGTGAAGTTGTTGGTGTAGATTGCGGTGATGATGATGGCCCCGGCGGCGTTCCGGCGCCACCGGGAGAGAGGGGGAGAGGGGGCCCCTCCTTCTTCTTCTTCCTTGACCTTCCCCTAGATGGGAGAAGGGTTTCCCGTCTGGTCCTTGGTCTCCATGGCATGGGAGGGGCGAGAGCCCCTCCGAGATTGGATATGCCTCTCTGTCTCTCTCTGTTTCTGCGTTCCAGATTCTGCCCTTTCACCATTTCTTATATTCCCGGAGATCCGTAACTCCGATTGGGCTGAAATTTGGACACGATTTTTATCCTGATATTAGCTTTCTTGCGGCGAAGAAGGGAAACAACCGCCTTACGGGGTGTCCACGAGGGTCAGGGGTGCGCCTGCCCCCCTGGGGCGCGCCCCCTGCCTCGTGGGACCCTCGAGCATCGTCTCGCGTTGATTTCACTTCCCAAAATTCACATATATTCCAAAAAAATCTCCGTCAGTTTTTATCCCGTTTGGACTCCGTTTGATATGGATTTTCTGTGAAACAAAAAACATGCAACAAACAGGAACTGGCACTGGGCACTGGATCAATATGTTAGTCCCAAAAATAGTATAAAAAGTTGCCAAAAGTATATGAAAGTTTTAGAATATTGGCATGGAACAATCAAAAATTATAGATACGACGGAGATGTATCAAACAGCTGCATTCATGTTAAATAGGGCACCATCGAAATCCATTGAGACTACTCCTTATGAACTATGGTTTGGCAAGAAACCAAAGTTGTCGTTTCTTAAAATTTGGGGTTGCAATGCGTATGTGAAGAAACTTCAACCTGATAAGCTCGAACCCAAATCGGAGAAATGTGTCTTCATAGGATACCCAAAGGAGACTGTTGGGTACACCTTCTATCACAGATCCGAAGGCAAGATATTCGTTGCTAAGAATGGATCCTTTCTAGAGAAGGAGTTTCTCTCAAAAGAAGTGAGTGGGAGGAAAGTAGAACTTGATGAGGTAATTGTACATGTTCCCTTATTGGAAAGTAGTTCATCACAGAAATCTGTTCCTGTGACTCCTACACCAATTAGTGAGGAAGCTAATGAAGATGATCATGTAACTTCAGATCAAGTTACTACTGAACCTCGTAGGTTAACCAGAGTAAGATCCGCACCAGAGTGGTACGGTAATCATGTTCTGGAGGTCATCTTACTTGACCATGACGAACCTACAAACTATGAGGAAGCGATGATGAGCCCAGATTCCGCAAAATGGCTTGAGGCCATGAAATCTGAGATGGGATCCATGTATGAGAACAAAGTGTGGACTTTAGTTGACTTGCCCGATGATCGTCAAGCCATCGAGAATAAATGGATCTTCAAGAAGAAGACAGACGCTGACGGTAATGTTATTGTCTACAAAGCTTGACTTGTTGCGAAAGGTTTTCGACAAGTTCAAGGAGTTGACTACGATGAGACTTTCTCACCCGTAGCGATGCTTAAGTCCGTCCGAATCATGTTAGCAATTGCTACATTTTATGATTATGAAATTTTGCAAATGGATGTAAAGACTGCATTCCTGAATGGATTTTTGGAAGAAGAGTTGTATATGATGCAACCCAAAGGTTTTATCAATCCAAAGGATGCTAACAAAGTGTGCAAACTCCAGCGATCCATTTATGGATTGGTGCAAGCATCTCGAAGTTGGAATAAACGTTTTGATAGTGTGATCAAAGCATATGGTTTTATACAGACTTTTAGAGAAGCCTGTATTTACAAAAAAAAAGTGAGTGGGAGCTCTGTAGCATTTCTAATATTATATGTGGATGACATATTGTTGATTGGAATTGATATAGAATTTCTGGATAGCATAAAA
Organism: Triticum aestivum; assembly: GCF_018294505.1. NCBI lineage: Eukaryota > Viridiplantae > Streptophyta > Magnoliopsida > Poales > Poaceae > Triticum > Triticum aestivum. The sequence continues at coordinate 103,516,442 of NC_057812.1, forward strand.
GGATACTTGAATAAAAGTTTTTCAATGAAAGACCTCGGTGAAGCTGCTTATATATTAGGCATCAAGATCTATAGAGATAGATCAAGACGCTTAATTGGACTTTCATGGAGCACATACCTTGATAAATTTTTGAAAAGGTTCAAAATGGATCAAGCAAAGAAAGGGTTCTTGCATGTGTTACAAGGTGTGAAGTTGAATCAAACTCAATGCCCGACCAATGCAGAAGATAGAGAGAAAATGAAAGGTGTCTCCTATGCATCAGTCATAGGCTCTATCATGTATGCAATGTTGTGTACCAGACCTGATGTGTGCCTTGCTATCAGTTTAGCAGGGAGGTACCAAAGTAATCCAGGAGTGGATCACTGGACAGCGGTCAAGAATATCCTGAAATACCTGAAAATGAATAAGGATATGTTTCTCGTATATGGAGGTGACAAAGAGCTCGTCGTAAACGGTTACGTCGATGCAAGCTTTGACACTGATCCGGATGACTCTAAGTGATAAACCGGATACGTGTTTTTATTAAATGGTGGAGCTGTCAGTTGGTGCAGTTCCAAGCAGAGCGTTGTGGCGGGATCTACGTGTGAAGCGGAGTACATAGCTGCTTTGGAAGCAGCAAATGAAGGAGTCTGGATGAAGGAGTTCATATTCGATCTAGGTGTCATACCTAGTGCATCGAGTCCAATGAAAATCTTTTGTGACAATACTAGTGCAATTGCCTTGGCAAAGGAATCCAGATTTCACAAGAGAACCAAGCACATCAAGAGACGTTCAATTCCATCCACGATCAAGTCAAAGAGGGAGACATAGAGATTTGCAGGATACATACGAATATGAATGTTGCAGACCCGTTGACTAAGCCTCTCTCACGAGCAAAACATGATCAGCACCAAGACTCCATGGGTGTTAGAATCATTACTGTGTAATCTAGATTATTGACTCTAGTGCAAGTGGGAGACTGAAGGAAATATGCCCTAGAGACAATAATAAAGTTGTTTATATTTCCTTATATCATGGCAAATGTTTATTATTCATGCTAGAATTGTATTAACCGGAAACTTAGTACATGTGTGAATACATAGACAAACAGAGTGTCACTAGTATGCCTCTACTTGACTAGCTCATTGAATCAATGATGGTTATGTTTCCTGACCATAGACATGAGTTGTCATTTGATTAACAGGATCACATCATTAGATAATGATGTGATTGACTTGACCCATCCGTTAGCTTAGCACGATGATCGTTTAGTTTGTTGCTATTGCTTTCTTCATGACTTATACATGTTCCTATGACTATGAGATTATGCAACTCCCGAATACCTGAGGAACACTTTGTGTGCTACCAAACGTCACAACGTAACTGGATGATTATAAAGGTGCTCTACATGTGTCTCCAAAGGTACTTGTTGAGTTGGTGTATTTCGAGATTAGGATTTGTCGCTCCAATTGTCGGAGAGGTATCTCTGGGCCCTCGGTAATGCACGTCACTATAAGCCTTGCAAGCAATGTGACTAATGAGTTAGTTGCGGGATGATGCATTATGGAACGGGTAAAGAGACTTGCCGGTAATGAGATTGAACTAGGTATTGAGATACCGACGATCAAATATCGGGCAAGTAACATACCGATGACAAAAGGAACAACATATGTTGTTATGCGGTTTGACCAATAAAGATCTTCGTAGAATATGTAGGAACCAATATGAGCATCCAGGTTCCGCTATTGTGGTTATTGACCGAAGATGAGTCTCGGTCATGTCTACATAGTTCTCGAACCCGTAGGGTTCGCACGCTTAATGTTCGGTGACAATCAGTATTATGAGTTTATGTGTTTTGATTTACTGAAGGTAGTTCGAAGTCCCGGATGATCACGGACATGACGAGGAGTCTCGAAATGGTCGAGACATAAAGATCGATATATTGGACGGCTATATTCGGACACCGGAAGTGTTCCGGGTGATTTCGGAGAAAACCGGAGTGCCGGAGGGGTTACCGGAACCCCCCGGGGAAGTATTGGGCCTTAATGGGCCTTAGCGGAGAGAGAGGGCAGCACCCCAGGAGGTGACCCCCCCCCCAAGGGGAGTCCGAATAGGACTAGGAGAGGGGGGCGCGGCCCCTCTTTCCCTCTCCCTTTCCCTCTCTTTCCTTCCCCCTTCCCCCTTCCTAGTAGGACTAGGAAAGGATGAATCCTACTCCTACTAGGAGGAGGATTCCTCCTCTCCTTGGGTGCCACTAGGGCCGGCCGGCCTCCCCCTTTCTCCTTTATATATGGGGGCAGGGGGCACCCTAGGAGACACAAGTTGATTGTTCCAAGCCGTGTGCGGTGCCCCCCCTCCACCATATTCCACCTCGGTCATATCGTTGCAGTGTTTAGGCGAAGCTCTGCACCAGTAACTTCATCATCACCGTCATCACGCCGTCGTGCTGACGAAGCTCTCCCTCGAAGCTCTACTGGATCGTGAGTTCGTGGGACGTCACCGAGCTGAACATGTGCACATCGCGGAGGTGTCGTACGTTCGGTACTAGGATCGGTCGATCGTGAAGACGTACGACTACATCAACCACGTTGTCATCACACTTCCGCTTACGGTCTATGAGGGTACGTGGACAACACTCCCCCCTCTCGTTGCTATGCATCACCATGATCTTGCGTGTGCGTAGGAATTTTTTTGAAATTACTACGTTTCCCAACAAGGAAACTGTAGGTTCCCCGGCGGCAAGACGGCGGTGGCGGGCAACGTGGAAGGTGGTGGCGTTGCTGAGCGGATGTTGCGGCGCCGGCAGCTGGCAGAGTCACCGGAAAAAATGGGCGATGGCGTCAGCGACGAAGGAAGCGGGCGAGGGTTTGCTGTTGGATGGGGAGAGGCCAATGTGCCACCGACCAGCGGGCCCGGGGGAGGAGAAGGCGAGCGTGCGCGCGTCTGTCTCATGTGCGCACCGACGCAAATCCAGTTCAAAAATGGACCAGGAATGGGTCGCCCGCAAATGAAAAGCGGACACGCGTCCATTTGGGTTGGCGCGTTGGGCCGACTTTTGTGTCCGTGCGGATCCAAACGAACACCCGCGGACGAAATGGGTCGCCCCGTTGGAGTTGCTCTTAGGTTGTTTATAAAAAGAAACTGGCCTCGATACAACAAAACCCACCAGCCTACCAAATGAGCCGACAAATCCGCCGGCCAAGCGACCAGAGCTGACACCTTAACGCTCGACCTAGAGCTGCCACTCTGACCAGCCCCGAGGCCGTGCTCCACCCAAGCTAACGACTCTACCGCCCACACGACCAAATCCAGCACCCCACAGCACTCTCCAAAACCACCGCTCCAACTTCCTCACCGGCCTCAGGGCCGCGGTCCGTACGAGCCGAGGACACTGCCGCCCACACGACCAGACAAGAGACTCCACAACACTGAGGAGTAGATTATGATGCTCTTTTTAGACTGAAAATGGATTTTCTTTGGAGCAGAAAGCAACAACAAAGAGTTAAGATGTATTTTTCACTAATTTATTTACACAAATTAACATTTAAAACTAAGGAGTATTGAGACACATGCTTTTAAAACAGTGTGTTCTACATAGAACACAAACATGAATTTGCTCAAACTAAGTGTTTTTCAAGAGTTGCCCATACTAAGTGTGAAAAATGGTCTTATATTTTAGAATGGAGGGAGTACTTCCTAAACTAATACTTCCTCCATTCCATAATGTAGTGTGTATAGATATTTTAAAAAGTCTTTACAAACTTTAACCAAGTTTATAGAGAACATTATTTCTATTTGCAATAGCAAATATATAAAATATGGAGCTGTCTTATAATGAATCTAATGATATATGTTTGGCATTCTGGATGTTAATATTTTTCTTCATAAACTTAGTCAAAGTTGGTGAGGTTTGATTTTTCAAAAAATCTAGATGCACTATATGGAACAGATAGAGTATAAGACAGGAGAGAGGGAGCGCGTCTTTGTATTGCTAAAGGTTCTCGAAAAGGATAAGACTTATTTTTCCCTTGCCACAATCCTGCAATCTGAAGAGCGCGAGTAGAGTTGTGCTCTTTGGATTGCGTGCGCAGAGGGATACAGCTTACAACCTGACGAGCAACAGAGTACACCATAAACAACGGTAGCCTCTCAAAGTCTCAATAAAACAACGCAAGCATACGGGACAGGAAAATTTGGTATAGGTAATCATTAGTACTGACTACTGGTAGACTAGAACCAGTTTAGCAACTAAACTGAAGAGGGGGTCCGATACAGTTCTTATCCCTAAACATCAACCATCGATTTCCATTTTGTCCTCCGGCTTTACCGTCGAAGGCCCGACAACGTTCGCCGCCACAACGCCTGCATCTTGTGAAGGCACTTGTGGAGCCTTGGCCTCTTCGACGCTGGCATCTACCACTTGTTCTTTGGGGGTAGCAGCACCGTTCTCTTGGACTCTCAAGACCCGATCAACGTCCTCGCATACTTTCTCAAACTGATGGAGGCTGTTGGCTAGACTCGCAGAGGCTGCCTTGTCACCACAGAACGAATTGAGTGCACGTGGGCCACTGTCCTCAAGCACACCGCACATCTGCGAGCATAAAGACAACGGTCAGTCAAGGAAACTATACACTTTGAAAGGGGAATAGGCATGTTAGGTCGTTAGCTCGTGAACACTTGCTTCATTAGGTACCTTGTTGTAAAGATGGGAAAGGTGTGCCTGGTCAGTTGAGCCATCAGAAGCCACTTCTTTGGCAGCTGGAAAGAGGGACACACTTAACGAATAAGCAATGGACATTAACTCACGGAATATACAGTAAAATAAAATGGCATCTATTTAAGTATCACCACACACTATAGCTGTAAGGCAACAATAGACAGGGGAACATCCTGAACCAACAGAGGTAAACAGAGTTGAGGAGTTGCCAGAAATCCAGTGATGATACAAGGCTAAAAATACGAACACTAGCAAGAGCACCGAACAGTCAAATACAATTTACAAGTCCACCGAGAGAACTACCTATATACTGCTAAGATCCCAGGCTAGTCCAAGAACACAAACCTTACATACAAACCTTAGAATACATGTGATAACTAAAGACAGGTGTGCAAACACAGGCATATCTGCATAGATAAGAAAATTAAGAGAAAGATCACTTACAAATTGGTACAAGAGGGGGAAGTTCTCTCAACACTTCACTGATATCTGGAACAGCTGGGCTATGTCCCATAGGAACATTTTGTTCAGTAAGATCATCAGGAACAGGAGTATTTGTTTTTATCTGCAAAACCAAAAGATATGACTTCAATAATTGCTGCACAACAAAGATTAGTCCCAGTGTATGTTTACGACAGAGATCATGCGCCATACCACGGCATATTCAATGTCCAAGCATTTTTCCAGAATATGGTATCTCTTTCTGATAAACTCAACAATCTTTCTCTGGATGTCCCTGTATTGAGATAAGCTCGTTGGGTTCACCTGCACTTCCTGTGTGCTTTCCAGATTTCCCTGGAAAAAGCATGCAATTAAAATAAATCAAATGGCTCACAGCCTTCTGATTTTAGTTAGGAAATTGATGTGTGCGCGCACTAACATTTGCCTCATTGTTTGACTGAGAACTAATCAATTCATTAGCAGAAGGAAGATTAAGCTCCCGTCGAGCAGTTTCAAATAGCCCGTTATCTCTGTCATCTGATATGTATTGCCACCTGGCATACCCGTGCCTAATGAAAAAAAAAATCAGTACCATATATGCTATATTGTACACCAGCTATGTTTGTGCAAAAAAGAAACAAAAAGAAGATGAATAATGCATTTTTCGTTAATTAAAACAGAAGCAAAGCAGTATGAATGTATTAAAACACACCATTCACTTTGAGGGGCGCAAAATTCATACTTTAATTCTTAATCCAGGAGAAAAAAGAATTACATTCCTATAAGAATTGAGAAAGGAGAAAAAATGCTCTAGTGCAACCAGCTAGGGCTCAAACCCTCTCTCTCTGGGTAGCGTGAAGTTAAGCACGCAAGCCAACTGCACCAATGACTGATTATGTTCTTTACAAGAAAATAATTATACAAGCAAATTGGCCAATTAGTACAAAAATATACCAATGAAGTACTGCCTCTGTAAACTAGTATAAGACATTTTAGACATACAAGTGTCTAAAACGTCTTATACTCCTTATTACTTTACAGAGGTAGTAGTTTTTTTATGGTACGTGTATTACTGCCTTTTGTGCTTGCCATATATACTTTACTTAAAACATTTAAACAAAGCATGAAGTCTGACTGGTGACTTGAGACCTCAGCTGGGTTGAGCTAGGTCTCATAATATTGAGGCAAAATCCATAGTTCTCAGGTCAATTGGCTAGTTACATGAGGCATATAGAATACTGAACAGTACTTATGGTAACAAACAGGACATATAAAATGGATGCATACTTTATTAATGCTTTCAGTAACAGTAGATCATGTTCCCCTTTCCATATTCTTCCACCTGATAAGCCAGTAAATTCATACATCAAGTAGTTGGGGAAGAGTTTTGTAATTTTTCCTTGCTCCATGGCAGCCACCTGGAACCATAAAAACAGCACAATGTTCAATCGCTATCTACGTTATTGACGAGAGAATCATGTATTGAAGTAATATTATTCTCTAAAATCTACAAGGACAAGGGATCTCAGAAATCACACAATTACCTGGCTTGTAAACTAACAATCAAGAACAGTGCCATTTCATAAATACATAACAAGGTAAACTACTGAAATTTCAGTCCAAATATGCAACCTGGTTTATCTGCTAGGCCTGACATGTTTATCCTAAAAAAATGATTTTGATCTTGCATATTAAAAATCTGACAAACAAACTATATGCAATTGTAAGAATTTTTACTTCAGTAGATGACTTTAAAAGAGGGGTTTAGGGCAGGTGCATGCAATTGTAAGCCTTTTAGTGCAGTAGATGACTTTAAAAGAGGGGTTTAGAGCAGTTGCACGAAAATCCAGGTAAAAAAGGGACACTGACAGTTTGACTGGAATATGGTGAGAACCAATTCACCACGGTGAACTGGTGAAGCACGACCCAAGAATCCTAAGAACCATGTTTGTGCTATAACCAATCACAATTCACGGCTTATGAGCTTGGGCAGTCGATAATTTCTTAATTGTTTTTAATGGTTAGATGCCGAATTGCCAATACCAACTGTCACATACATACTACTACAAAATATAGAATATACTCCCTCCGTCCCAAAATAAGTGTCTCAACTTTGTAGTAACTCTAGTGCAAAGCTGTACTAAGGTTGAGACACTTATTTTGGGACGGAGGGAGTAGTTGACAGTCATAATTTGGAACCAAATAACGATAACTGGCTTAGTTGAAATATATGCAACAGAATGTTACCGTTTTCCATAAAAATTGGCTTAATTGCAACCTAAGCAATCAAGTGTGAACACATAAGGATGCAGTATATATTTGGCATTGCCAGTAAAAGCAAGGCATATGTATACTGATGCAATACCTTAAAATATGTGATATCCTGCTGTTTAAACCATATGCAGACCATATTACATTAAATTAATGGGGCTTGCTTAACACCACAGAAATAAAAGCAACTTCATGTTTTATTTATTCATTTGTGACTAAACAGCTTCATTGTTTCAGCCACATACTCCAAAAATAGTCTAGTTTTGGAGTTAAACCCGAACAATACAAGAGAGTGCCCTAAAGTAAAGCTGAGCACATAATGCATGATATTATGAACATATACCTTCTCCTCCACAAGTGATATTTTGGCTAGCCTGACCAATGTCTCATCAGCACGCATTTCCTTCGGCACACCATCTACATTTATGAATATGGGGTTAAAAGTAAGCATAAATGAAAATGAAATTGGTACTAAGCGGCATATACCTGCATAGGTTGGTGAGTCATTTGTGTCCTCTACAAGATGGGCCATGACAAGCTCACCATATCTACAAGAACCAATATGGATAGGGTTCATATTACAGAAATAATTAAATGTGAAAACTAGAAAGAGCAAATAAAAAGAGGGAACAAAACTGGCCCAGAATAATTTTTAACATGGAATACTACACCATTTTGCTCACTTTGTGAAATGGCATATGAGGTCTCTCTGATTGCAAGTAATCTTATCCAAGGTTTTTGTAACATAGCTTGCAGAAGGCAAACATCACAACATTCCATAGGAACATTAGAGCAAACATGTCTATGATCAAATTATTAAAAAAATACTTATGCTTTCCAGTACCAACATGATTACAAAAAAGAACATCTATGGCCACAGAACTACAGCACAGCTTTCTGTGATGCATGAATCATAATACTAAAGGTACAGAACTATGCATCATCCACGAAAACGGATACTTGAGCTTCAGACACTCATCGAAATTGACATTTCAAGGCTTAAGTTGGTACAAGCATGGTTGTCAGCTGAAGAGAAATCCAGAATCACGAGTCAATATATACTTAAGTAGACAGAAGCCAATTCTTATGTTTATTATCATATTTGTTTAAGATATCCCAGGCAATCCCAATGAACAAGTAAGAAAGAACATTGCTGGTTTAAATAACAGATAATTAGTCCAACTTGTGCTTACAAGAATGCCAATTATATTCTGGCACCTGAACAAATATACTTTGTAATCAATAATACTGAGATAACAGTAGGGCATACCTCTGAATTTCCTCAACACTTTTCCCCTTCAAACGAGGAAGATACTCTTTCCAATCATAGTTCTGAAAACCATACCTGCAAAGTTGAATGGGAAAAATCATTGACCATGAAAAACAACATGCCACACATTAATGTTCTTCTACTAGTACTCCCTCTATAAAGAAATATAAGAACGTTGCAGGTACAAAGATAAAACGGTGTTCTCAAGGCACAAATGAGGATACTTAATCTGGACCAAAAATATACTTCTTTGGGGTACAAAGATAACTGTTAGAACATAACATGGAAGCAGACAACAAACAAAAAACCATGTCATTCAAACATGTGCACAAAAGAAGGATTTAGAACTTTTCCAAGCTTGACGACATAGCATATTTTTTAACATCATTTTTATATAATGATATTCCTCGGTAAGTGGGAGGGGGGAAGGAGGAAAGGGGCTAAAACTTCTAGTTCGATCAGCATGTCACCTAAAGCAATAACAATGCTTGCATGTATGCAGTTATATAGGGTAAAGCAGTGAGTACCTTAACCTAAAGATCACAAGAAAAAAAAAGTACATATTTTGAACTAACCTCATGAGTGTCTGTAGGAATTGTGTTCGTTGAACGTGATTGAATCCATAAACTTTTAAAGCACGCCCTTCACCCTCCATCAAAGGGAGTGAATCTACATTACCTGGTGAAGATGTATCGGAGGTAAAGAACAATATTTATAAGTAGCAATAAATAATAGTAAAATGATAACACGGAATATACTGTATATAATTTCATTACGTGAGTTTTTCTTAGAATACTGAGCCTTCCTCCCAGAAACATTTGCTGGTAAACTCGTGTCATTATCCGACACATCATCATCATAGGAGTAATCCTCGTCTTCAGAACTTAACTCGTGCAGGCCAGTAATGTCATCCTCATCAGCAGCAGCCATCTATGTATGATACAAGAAGAAAAGAAGGGCTCATTAGTCTATTTCATTGATTAATATGCATATGCACGATACTACCAATTTATTCAAAATGGCATCCATATAATTTGCAAATTTCTCAATAGGAATTACTAGTTTGTGAAGAGCAAGAAATAAGAAGAAAAAATCGTGGTTCGAGGTCTGAAGCAAAAGATCACCTATCATACTAGGGAGGAAAAAATATACTAGGTTGGAGGGGGGGGGGGGCTCAGAGATGTTCACAGACAACCAACATCCTCAAAAGTGCAAGAGATCTAAATGATCTAAATCCCCTTCCTCACATGCCAAGGGCGCGTTCGGCAGTCCACCAACTCCTTCAAATTCTAGAATCTGCAGAGCAGCTGTTTGATGGCTCCAAGTATTTTAACTACCGCTCCGGGAGTGGAGCCATGGAGCAGAGGGAAACCGAACGCGGCCCAAATCTAGCGTGTGCTCCTGGGTTAGCCAATGACCAACCACCCCTCCCCTCCCGACATTTCCTCTTCCTCTCTACCAAAATGAGGTTCCCTGTCCAGCCAGCTCCCCCCATCACTGCACTTCTTTGCCGCCGCTGTGCTCACCCGTCACCTAGAAGCCCGCCCGGCCCAGTAAAGCAATTCAGCCATGCCGACGAGTCATGGGGAGGGAACAGCTGGGAGGAGAGGGGGCCCTGTAGTCAGAGCTGCCTGGTGGCTCTTCCCCGCTGACGCCCTCCCTTTCCACACCCCTCTTTCGAGGTTCTTTACCCCCGCCGTCACCCACCAGCAGCCGGTGTCGAGTGGCCCCAGTCACCATCATCTTCCCTTGCCATCAGAGCCACCGCCATCATCAATGTGCGCATCAGGGCGGCGGCGTGCTGCTGGCACCGCATGTCTTGGCTGTCCAGCAGTGACGGCTGCGGGACGAGGCAAGGACAGGAGGTCAGGGAAGGAGGGGCAGAAGGTGGGGGACGAGGAAGCATGATGGCCACGCGGGACCAAGACAGCAGAAGCGGTAGATGAGGATGGGTGGCAGCCACTGCTGCTTGTCAGAAGGAGGAACCTGGAGAGGATGATGAGCTGGTGGGGGTGGGCTGAAAGGGGGAAGGGGGAGCAAGGTGCGCTGAGTAAAGGTGGGAGGTGGAAGCTGGTCAGGGTGAAAGGAGGAGAGGGAGATGAGGACGAGCTGGTCAGAGTGGGCATGACCACAAGAAGATGAACAGCGGGATGAGGTGCGGGCCAGAAGAAGGGGGAGTGGTGGTGGTGTTATGACTCGTGACAAATAAAGGGAGACCATAGAAAACGGAGGATATTGGGGTATTTTAGAACAAGGGAAATGGGAGAGAGAACAGAGAAGAAGAAGATTACTTGATCATTTGTCAAGCTTTTGGCATCTATTCAGAAATAAGCAGTTACAAATATAACCGTTGCAAAAACATTGTTTTTCATAGGGTATTGTTAAAATATAGTAATGGAATAGTCTGTTGGAGTGTGAAGATGGAGGGAGAATATTTCCGGACGGACACTCCATATGGAAATATGGAGATGCTCTAGCTGCAATAACAACTGTCTACTATGTGTTCTACTACATAGAAGCAACACCATAACCTATAAATTTAATAACAATAAAATCTTACATAAATGCAAGGTTTCAGTAAGAATGCGGATCTAAAGAAAAAATAAAAAAGTTAATGAAGACAAGTATAGAAAGGTTACCTGCTTGCGGCTTCTTTTTCCTTTTCCCATAGCAATTTCTTCTACTTCTTGCTCAATGCATCTGTCTTTCAATAATTCTTCCCAATAGTTTGCTTTATTGGATGCGGCTTCAGCTTCCGCTTTTTTGCGTGCCTCCTCTTTTGCTGCTAAAGCTTTAGCTTCATCTATGTACTCGAAGTTCGCAACCTGGCACATAGTAACACAAGAGTTAGTGCTTATTAGCAGCATATGCCCCAAAATCAGAACGCTAGTGGAGAAAATGTGAATGAAGCAACGGAAAGAGACATTGTGCACATTATTTACAGAATGCTTTGGAAAGCACTCCCCCCAGTAGACTTTAAAGGCAATGGCAAAACTACCATGCTGCTATAATGTTCAGGTATTGTGAATGCATGCCCACTTTTTACAAAAAAAACTTAGGAGGTGTTTGGCAACAGAAATGGTAATGTTAACGTAATCAGATCACAGCGCTTAAGGAGGTGTAATGAACTTTTTGCAAGTTCGTTCGGTTCACGTCCAGGTAAAGGAATTGATTACCATCGCTATGCCCTTGCTCCGCCCAGATTTCAAGTGCCGCCAGCCGTCCACGAAATCAAGCGCCGCCGGCTCTGGGATCTTGTGCGCCACCGGCCGCCACCAATCTCAAGAGCCGCCGGCCCTTCCCGAACGTAAGCGCCGCCGGCTGCTCCAATCTCCGCAGGAACTCAAAGGGGATCGGGGAGGCACCGGCGCCGGACTCAAAGGGGATCGGGGAGGCACCGGCGCAGACTCAAAGGGGATTGGGGAGGCACCGGCGCAGACTCAAAGGGGATTGGGGAATCATGCGGGGAGGAGGGGGTCGTAGGCTCGGTACCGCAACATTTTACTGGTGGGGTGTGAGCGGCATCGATCTATAACTGGGGCGGACCTGTTTACGGTGTGGTGTTTCCAAACGCAAGTAACGTTTTTTCCTTTAAGGTGTAAACAGGTGACGGGCAAAAATTTGTGAAACAAACACCTCCTTAATGCATGCCCACTTTTTAAAAAAAAACTTAATGCATGCCCACTTTATCTCTTGATGGTTTTGACAACCACCAAATTTATTGACTAAACATAAAAACTAATGGTTAATAAAATTTATATGTCACCATTTTCAAGACCGTTTCACCTTACATGGTAAGAAAAACAATAGTCCATCTACTTATCTCACACACCAAGACGCTCAGTGGTTAGATGAATAGTAATACAGTAAGGTGGAGAATTCAAGACAGACAGATGGCAGCTATAGTTCCTTAGGTTGGAAATGAACATATTAGTGCAGAACAGACAAGATATGGTGTGCCATTACCCAATAAGATGACCACATAAGCAAGTAACAAATAAAGAGAAGTATATATTGGCCCCTTGAATTCTTCAAAACATCCAGGTTAAGCCTAAACTAACAAACCATCTATTGTGCAGCACTGGACAACATCAGCAACGTAAACAGCATTTGAAGCTGTACTCACTGTGAAGCATCAGGGAGCCATGTCATATTTCAAGGTTGAAATCAGAAAATTTGACGAGTTCAAGGGTAATGTGTACTTTTTCCAGCAGACAATAAAAGTAGAGATTATAGCAAATAATTTGAAGAGATTAATCCAAAGGTGCAAGTTCATTTTGCAGCCCTCAATTTTCTCCATGTTCGGAGAAGACCTCTGACCCAAAACTGCTAGGTATTCACTCTTATTATCTGAACTGTTCGCTTTTCCCCTAGGCTGTTCTATTTGTCGTTTTCACCATGCTAACTGGCACAGCCCTGGCCTCGGCATGCATGACTATGTGATGGGGCATCTTAAGGAACAAGAAGAAGGATAAACGGGACGTTGAATATGGCTACCATGTCAGTGAAACATGTACATGTAGACGCCACATTAACCAAACCATGGTGGTCTTGGTTTTGAGGGTGTTTTGACTGGTTTTAGGATTTGAGTGGCCAAAGCGAATGGTGTTGAAGTTGAGGCCTTGAGGGTGTTTTTTGGGACTTGAAGAATTGAGTCGGGGAAAAAGAACATCCTAATTAAAATGAAGAGGCCCCCTATGCTTTATACTTATAATAATGAGATAACACCTCGGTACCTTGAAACCTTTCAGAAATTCGTCATCTTCTTCATCTTCCAAATATTCTTCCTCGTCGACTTGGTCACGGTCCAATAACCTGTGAAGCCAGTAACAAAGAATTTGTCATCCAATGCAATGCACTCTTACCACATAAAGATATAGTGCAAAATTCCACTAAAACATTTTAAAATAAACGGAGACAATTTTCATATAGGGTTCGCCTGTTTGTATGTTCTCTAGAAAATGTCATGCAGGGTCTGCTTGGCCCCAATTCTGTTGTTTCGCCGTTTAGCACAGATGCTTATGAGATCGTGTGCTAGGGATTTCTGGCCCCGACCCACGTCTCTCACCTGGCAAAGCAAGATTTTTTTTTTGGTGCTAACAAACACAATGCTTTGCCAATGGCTCACGTATACTAGCTCTGGATCCAAACGCATCCATGTTTTGCGTAGAGGACGGCTCGAACGAAATAAGTGAGATTACTATAAAAGGAGAAGAAAATAAAGAAATTCAGATGAAACAATGAGACTAAACAAGTGAACAATTTGCTGAATTTCTACTTGTGAAGAGGATGACTCAAAGCATGAATTGGCCCTTTACTACAGCAGTACAGTGCTTGAGTATGAAATTTAGCCAGATTTCCAAACATATTGAACACTATTACAGCATACTCCCTCCGTCGGAAATTACTTGTTGCAGAAATGGATGTATTTAGACATATTTTAATTCTAGATACATCCATTTTTATCCAATTTTGCGGCAAGTAATTTGGGACAGAGGGAGTATTTGTTTTCAAAACAAAGAAAGTGCTTACCTATCTATTGCAGCATCGTCATAATGTATTTGGCGTGACTTTCCAGCTTCATCCTCGTCATCATCAAAAAGTTCTTTTGACCCATACCGGATAATATCATCTAACTCCTCCTGGAAAAGGGAACAGATTGATGATTTTTACTTGGCATTTAAAAACAGATATAACAAGTAAGGCCAGATTTCCGAACATATTGAACACTGTCTACAGCATTGATTAACACTTCACAAAGAAACTTAGGTCCATCACGGCATCGCCTGATCACCCACCCCAGCTAACATATAATCTAAGCTACATGCAGAATGATTTTGAAACAAAAACAATTCGAATTTTTACATGCATCAAGTAGTAACTAATAAGAAATCACACATATCACCACAGTTTCAAATCAGGTAAATCACAAGTGTATGCACCTGGTGTGGCCAAAAAAAGCAATTAAGTACCATATCTGATACCAGTAGAAGCTAATTGATAGGTGTCGCAAAAACAGTTACTTGGTAAGCATAAAAAAAACACAGGAGATGACATCTAAATGGGCTTGATAATCATCAATCGTAGCAACAGGTGTCAAAGCTTGTAGGCCATGTGAAATGTAACATAAGGCAATGATCGCGATAGGAACCAGGTGCTACATGCACCATAGAGACTTTGATTCTGCATTTCAGTCCATGTCACACCAGTAAGAGAAGATAGCACGTAATTAGTCAATGTGTGATGTCATAGACATGAAGTTGTATCTAAGTAAAACCATAAATGCTCAAAAAAATGATATTTCTTAACGCCTATGGATCATTAGAATCGCAATCCATGCAGTTACCTGATTGACATTACTAGCCTTTGTGAGTCTCCCAACAACTAAGTGCTCCAGTATCATCTTTTTCTTTGTAAGCTGCATCATTCGCTCCTCAATTGTACCTCGACTAACAAGTCTATATATCATAACCTGCAGGGAAGACGAGATTTAGAAAAAGACTAAGAACCAGCGCGCGCACACACAAAAAGAAACAATTCAATAGGACATAAACAGCTTTGGTCAGATACCTTGCTAGTCTGCCCTAAACGATGGGCTCTTGCCATAGCTTGTAGATCAGCGTGTGGATTCCAGTCACTGTATGTAAATGTAAGATATAGGTTACAGAAGATTTCAGAATATGAACTTTGTTGTTTAAACAAGGAGATCGATTCACCTGTCATAGATAATTACAGTATCAGCCGTTGCCAAATTTATACCCAGGCCACCAGCTCTAGTAGAAAGAAGAAAGCAGAACCTAGTAGAAGTCTTAGCATTGAAGCGATCTATTCGTATCTGCCTTTCAGCGCCACCTATCTTGCCATCAATACGTTCGTAGCTCCATTTCTAAAACATGTGTGATGTTTAAAATAAGGTACATGAGATGAACTAGCGAGCATAATAATTAACAATTGATACAACGGGAAAATAGTTAAAATACCCTGTAGCTTAAATAATCCTCCAGTAAGTCCAACATATGTTGGAACTGTGAATAGATAAGGACTCTATGACCCTGCTCTTTCAGCTTCACCATCATCTTGTCTAATAGTTGCATCTTTCCAGAAGAATCTAAAAGCCTCCTGCAAAATTAAAGGAACAAAAGTTAATGCTATATAGAACATAAATTTCGATCAGTAGATTTACTGAGTGATGGAAGATATCTAGACAAAAGTTAAGTAGTCTAATTAACATAGGAACAAATTGAAAGGAACCTTAGACATATTGTTAGAGTACGTAATGGGCCTAATGGGCCCGTTAGTCTTAGGGTTAATTAGAGATAAGAGTCGCTTGCTTAGGGGTCAAGTAAGCCTTGCTTGGGAGTCAAGTAAACCTCTCTATATAAAGAGAGGAGATGTATTAATCTAATCAAGCAAGAATTAAGAAGGAAATCCCTTCCCTCTTGCCCAGCCGTGGGCAGAAAGGCCCCCGGCCGGTCCTCTCGCGCCCTCCTTCTAGCAGCGCCGTAACAATTTGGTATCAGCTAGCTTCGGTTCGATCATGTCTTCACCGCCGCCCAACCCGTCTCTTCCGCTGCCGGTCACGACCGTCGCCCCGCTCCTGCCCGCGCCGGGATCCTCCGTCGCGCCCGCCCCCGTCGTCCTCACCCCGGAGGTGTCCGGGGCGCTGCGGGACCTAACACAGGCGGTCCAAGAGATCCACCTGTTCTTGGCCGGGTCCTATGGGCCGCACCCGGCTGCGCCGCCCATCACCGCCACCGCACCGCCGTGGCTGCCGTGGCAGCCGCCGCACCAAGCGGCCCCCGCCGCGCTCGCCGGGCTACTGCAGCAGCCGCTGCAGCTGCCATCCATCACCCCGTCCTGGCTGTCATGGCAGCCGCCGCACCAGGCGGCCTCCGCCGCGCTCGTCGGGCTGCTGCAGCAGCTGCTGCAACTGCCATCCACCGCCCCGTCCTGGCTGCCGTGGCAGCCGCCGCACCAGGTGGCCTCCGCCGCGCTCATCGGGCCGCTGCAGCAGCTGCCATCCACCGCCCCGCCCTGGCTGCAGTGGCAGCCACCGCTCCTGGCGACCTCCGCCGCGCCCGGCGCTCCGCCGCAGCAGCCGCTGCAACTGCAGCAGCCATCACCGGTCCGCTCCGGCCCCGCATCGACCGCGCCGACGGGAGTCCCGATCCACCAGATCAAGTTCCCGCCGTCGCCATCACCGCTTCCCCAGGGCGTCCCCATCCAGCAGATCAAGCTTCCGTCATCGCCGTCACCGCTTCCAGCTTGGATCACTACCCGCCACGTGTCGGCGACGGTGAGGCTGCAGGCTGCTGCACGCGGCCTCCTAGCGCGTCGGCGTGTGCGGGAGTTGCGTGGTCTGCAGCTGCCGCTCCTCCCAGTTGCGCTTCGCTGCGCAAAGGACCTCGATCTCGTCCACTGCGTCGGGGATCTTGGGCATGCTGTTTTCCCCACGGGCAGCGACCTCCAAGTCTGCGACATTGGCGGTTGGGGGAGCGCACCCCTCCTCGTCATTCTCCATCGCAAGCCCCCCGCTTTTCCCTGTGCGGTGCAGACCAACAGCCGTCCGGCAGGAAGAAGGCATGGTGTCACCGACAACAACGCACCACATAGCACCACTGCATTCCGTCACCGGGCGCCACAAGGACGCCTCTGCAGGTCACTCTTGCGACCACTTCCAGGTGGTCCTACACATGCACTCCTTTTGTCCAGATGGTGTCCATGGGATCCAGGTGGCTGTACACGTGCATGTCCGACGTGCGGATGGTGTTCACTTTTTGTTAAGGGTCCAAAATAAAGCGTCCCAGTCCATTTCAGGTTGAGAATAATAAAATAAGCAGAGATGTAAAAGGCTTGTTTTTAGGTGTTAGGTTTGGGTTGCGTCGAGTCATGGTTATAAGTTGGTTAGGCTGCAGCTTGAGGACAAGCTGCATGTCTAGGTGGGGTGTAGTGTTAGAGTACGTAATGGGCCTAATGGGCCCGTTAGTCTTAGGGTTAATTAGAGATAAGAGTCGCTTGCTTAGGGGTCAAGTAAGCCTTGCTTGGGAGTCAAGTAAACCTCTCTATATAAAGAGAGGAGATGTATTAATCTAATCAAGCAAGAATTAAGAAGGAAATCCCTTCCCTCTTGCCCGGCCGTGGGCAGAAAGGCCCCCGGCCGGTCCTCTCGCGCCCTCCTTCTAGCAGCGCCGTAACACATATAAATAACATCATATGAGCATTATAGCAGATTATACAGAGGTTTTACTCTAGCTGGAACAAAAGATGACTGTAGACTACCTAAGCAATTGGTAAAATTTGCTTATATTTTTCGCTGGCATATACGTATATTTTTATTTATGACATACTATTGAAAGATAAAGTACAAGTCTATGATAGATTGGACAACTCCAGCGCGTATGTGTTCTCGTGTGAAATGAAAAGATCAGATTAATAGACATCATGTCTAACAGGTATCTGTAAGCACAAAATAAGTGAAATAAAAGGTCAAAGCTCAGACTGTTTGACACTTTTTTTAAGGAAAACCTCTTGGCGCACTTTATTGATGATTAAATAAGATTACATCATTCATTAGATACAAGAACAACAGCAATGCCCAAGAAGTGAACTCAGAGAAGTGCAAAACAAATGGAAAGAACTTCGCCAGGACAGCAGTAAATCTGAAGGAGCAACAACAGAAAATCTGGAGCATAAAGAAAAAAATCAGACTTCAACAAACAAACAACCAAGTACCTTAAACCTTCTTCTGGGCTCGCAGGCTCAGTATCAGGTTCATCCGTCATGAATCCATGGCAACAAAGTTTGCGCAGCTCCATTACGACATTTATAAGGGAAACCTGTAATAAGACAACAATGAATTGTCAATCCAGAATAGACCGATACAAACCATAAAATGGAAATTAAAATTACAACTATTACATGTCCACCACCACGACGAGATAACACGGCGTAGTTCTTGGTGAGAATTGCCTTGTAGTATTCTTTCTGTTTGCTTGTCAGCTCAACTCGTAAAATCAGCTCCTTTTTTGGAGGAAGTTCCTTCATAACATCTTTCTTGAATCCTGTTTGTACCACATAGGCAACAAGGTTGAAATTACATCCGTTAGAAAAACTCAAACAGAATTTGATTTATATCTTACTTCCAGCAGCTTTACTTTTGAGTTTACCAAACTAATTCTACTCAGGAATATACTGCACCTCATGTAACATTTGCAAAACATATGCCACGGTAACAGAAAGAGTGGAAGAACAACAATGCCACATCATTTCAGTATGTAATAGACAGAAATCTGATGATATACCTACTTCTACGTTTCTTTTATATGTATTTGTTACTCCCTCCTTTCCATATTAGTTGTTGCTGATTTAGTACAACTTTGTAATAAATCAGCGACAACTAATATGGAACGGAGGGAGTACCATTTTTGTCAGATCCCGCATATTACATGAATATGCAAAGATTATGGATTTTCATGGTATGCATATTACATCAGAATGTGTGCAAAGATCGGCTGAAATTTTGGCGCCACCATTCAGACCATTATAGACTAAACCAAAGAAACATTCTGACTCCAGATATCAATGGCAGTACAACGATCAAGGACAATGAAAAAGGATTAAATAACTAGTGCTAAGTCCAACTCATTTACAGATCATTTAATTGATATGAGTAAAAACCATACGCCCAGCAGAAAGAAACGATCAAATGTATTCATACTCCGAAGAAGGTGTGGCTTCAGCATTCCATGGAGCTTCTCGACTTGCTTGTCTTGGTTGATATCCTTAAACTCCTCTTGGAGATCAGATATACTCCCAAACTACAAATGTAAGTGCCATAACATTACAGGATAGAAGTATAGAACATAACATTAAATGCAATAGGAGATTAAAAGATTGGTCAGCATATGCTAAAAGCTAGGAAAGAGTCTATCATGGACCACAGTAAAATCAAGACATTTTAAAATAGGACAGACAGAATGCCTAATGGGCTAGTGTCAAAACAAAATAACAAATTTAGCATGAAAATCTTTAAGTGGAACAAACAACTTTGAAATATAAAATGGAAGTGACGGAGAATCTAATCTTACAGTTTCACCCTCGAGGAAGTGCATCAGCATGAAAAGCTCATCCAGGTTATTCTGCAGAAGAAGAAAAAAAAGACAGGACAACAAATTCAGATGCACTGGATAAAGTCACAAGAAAACAATAGCATGCATCAAAAAAGTTTTCAAGTGAAAAAAATAGCATGTGCAAACAAACGGGATGAAAAATGAATGTAAATGATGCGCTATAAAATCATGTGTATATGTGAGAACAGTGTCAGGGTTCCTTAGATATTATTCAACACGCAATGTTCTGGTGCCTAACTCATGTTCACAAAACGGATATGTTCAGACAAGTGCATTTATCTTGTTCACATACCGATGTGGTGATATATACAATTAATATCCTATTAGGACACTAAGCCCCTTAGGTATCTTGCTATGGAAGATATATTGACAATGATAAGCACTGGTGAAAGTGTGCATACTCTCAAATAAACAAGGATATAGACCACAGACAATAAACGATCTGAGCTTAAACACCGAGAAACCTCTAGATAAATAGTAATTGCAATTCAACAAGACTGCTAGTAGCCTTGAGCATGAACAAGAAATAGTTTTAAGTGCGGGAATACAGTACGATGGTTTGAATGTAGAGTAGTAACCTGAACCGGGGTCCCCGTTAAGAGAACACGATGTTGAGTATGATAATCTTTAAGTAGACCAAACAACTTTGAATCTTTGTTCTTCAAGCGGTGCCCCTCATCCACAATCTAAGATGCAACATTAGTAATCGGGGACAAGTCAGTAAAAACATCAGAGTACAATCTAAGATGCAACATTAATAATCAGGGACAAGTCAGTAAAAACATCAGAGTGCAAATAGCCTCCACAAAATGAAGAAACAGAATTACCATGCACTCCCATTCTATAGTTTTCAGGACTGCAGAATCCATGTTAATCATCTCATAAGATGTCAAAAGGACATCAAATTTTATTCTTGACTGCTTCTTTTCATCATTAGATGAAGATGATTTATTTTTCTTCAGCTTCTTAGGATTATCTTTGGAATAGTAAAATTCATACTTCTTGATAATGTCACGAGAAGATCCAGATCCAAAATACATAATCTGACAACAATGAGGAGAAAAGTCAGAAAAAAATATATCTGTCTGGAGTATACAAATAATGTATTTCGAATTAGTTCAACCCACGTACAACATTCATTTGAGGTGCCCAAGTTGCAAATTCACGCTCCCAATTTCGCAAGGTTGAGAGAGGGGCAACAACTAGATGGGGACCAAACTTGTCTTCAGACACAGAGGCCAGAAAAGCAATACTTTGTATTGTTTTCCCTGCATTTTTTTTGTCATCAATTTCTGAACATATAGATACAAAAGTTGGTAATACTAGCATCCTTGTTATAAAAGTATCTTACCAAGACCCATCTCATCACCAAGGATGACACGTTTATTAATAGACCATGAATAACGCAGAAAGTTTAACCCTTCAAGCTGATAAGGGTGTAGTTTGCCTTCAATAACCAGAAAATGATTCAAAGAACGAGCATGAAGACATGTCCCATTACATCAATATAGTCAACTAAATAGAAAAATGAGAATAATTCATGTTTAATAGCAGCATACCACCAGTAAGAAACTCGGGGGTCTGTTCAGCATGACGCATCGCACGATCGGCATTCTTACTCTTGTCAGTAGATTTCTTGCGCCTGGACAGAATCTCATTGTAGCGCTCAATCTGAGGTTGAAACACTGAGATGTCAGACTCACTTTCCCATGTGCATTCATCGTATGAAAGTTCCTTCCATTTCACATAGTACTCCCTTTCACCACTAGAGTTTTTTCTGTTCACAAAATACGAAACGATGTTACAAATATCAAGATATCAGTTGAGCTTTGCAAAATGGAAATGCATGGATACATGGGAGGAAGACAAAACGTGACACGTTCGGATTACTGAGACCATCGTAAAGATATCACTATGATTGAAGAATGCTATTGTCATTTGAGTATTTGACTCAGGGCAATAACATGATACATTATGGAATAAATGTGATACAGTCCAATGACAGCTTCATATTCTGGTAACTGCCTGATCTCAGGATAAACGCCATAAACAATAACTATGATGACTGAACCTCATTAATGTAAATTTATTAGTTTGTCAGATTAACCCACATACCTGCTAGCAAGGACCCTGTCAACAGTTGTCCATTCAGGCCTAATTGGAACATAGTCATCGTCAGATTTATCCGTCGACTCAAACTGTCTATTGAAGTTATTCAATCTAGTTTTCAACCGAGGGTGTATCTTCGCAGCCTCAAAATATTCATCTTCTGACACCCTGATATATAAAGAAAGTCAACAGTTAAGAGAGGATAGACTGTAGGGAATAATTCTGCATTGAGCAAGGCAGGCAGGTAACTACCAAGTGCAGTGAATGTGTGATAATCCTTTCCATTTTATCAGATATTGCTTGACAGGTTTCTTATTTGATCCAGACTCCGAAGAACTAGTCTCTTCAGAAGCAACCTTCGTTTCGCAATCTAATATCTTCTCCATCTCTGTCAGTGGGCTTACCTGAAAATCACAGACAGCATGCTTTGGTATACCAGCAATATCAATCGTAAGGTGAAAGAAAAATGGGTCAAGAGAGCAAACGCATACACATTCAGGGCAGCTCCACTTATCAGATGTGATATTTAGGCAAGGAACCAGACATTTCCGGTGAAATGCATATGTACATGTTGTACAAGATACAAGATTATCACTTAGCCCACATTTTCGGCAAGCATCTTCTTTCTGCACACAAAAATGAGCCAGCACTGAGTTCAAAATAAATACAGGACAACCAAAACTGGAGAAGAGGATATTAACAAACATGGAATCAAATGAATAATAGGAATCTGGAAAACGGAAGGTGCACAAACGGACATTTGAAACTCCACTATGTAGAGTTGTAGACAAACTACCAAGGCGATTTGAAGTGCCGATTAGTAAATGAGGACAGAAAATAACTATCTCTTCCAGTTATGAAAAACATAGAGCCAAGAGAAACCGCATGGCACAATGATATTAACACAAAATCAAAACTATCACAATCTCCTAAAACAGATAAAACCATGATTATTTATAGCACAGTGAGATCACCTAGGAGATTAACTTTGCACAAATTTCAATCCCATAGTAGTAAAATGCCAGCCAATCTCAATCTAAACTTGAAGGAACAAACCTAGATATGGCATATCTGAAAATGCAGAATAAGGTAAGCAGCGCCATTCCACTCAATTATCATCAGAATTCTACTACTTCAGACAGATGGACACTTGCAGTTAAATACACAAATATTTAAATTGGATACTGAAGTATTGTTAGTTCAGTTTCATTCTGTGTTCATATACTTGTCAACCAGGTACTACACATTCAAAGAGTCCAACTACATAGTTTATGTTGCTTCATTCTTTTTTGTCTGCACGCTGTGTCGAGGTACTAGCACATCCTGCCTGGTCATATAATGTAGAAGACATGCTTGGTAATTCTATCTTGATATCTTTTAAAAAAGGATCCAAGCTTCTAACTCTAACTGTGCAACGGTGGCAGCAGGCCATCCACTCTGTCCCCATCTCCGCAAGGAAGGGCACCTCTTCGATGATCATGCTCATGGCTTGGTAGATTTTTACGCAGCGCCACACAGTCATCTTCCGCGGCACACAGCCCAACGTCGCTAGCCTACATGACACAGTCCGAGCTGAGGCCAGATCGTGGGTGAAAGCATGAGAATTGGGTCTCATAGCACTACTTACGGCAGTGCCTACTTGTAGGGGGGTTGCGCTGTAAATTTGCCCATTGCCCTTCTTGGGCTTGTACAGAACCTTATTTTTGTAGCAATGCATCAAGACGCAAAGTTTTTTGCATTCTCCAAAAAAAAACTTGTGCTGGACCTATAAAGTAATGGCATGGTGGACAAGCTATACCAAAATGCCAATTAAAAACGCGGCAACTTTGTATTCTGAATCTAAGGAAAGTCGAAATAAACAAAAGACAAATAAATTTTGATCCACATAGAAGACCCCAAGTTAATAGTCTTCTGGTTAGCACTTAGCACATTAACAAGCTTCACAAAATCTTCAGAATATAGAAAACCAGACCTGCCTATTCTATACCAAATATATATCAAGCTATTAACTAACGCTCCCTCCTTCCATTAATACAGGGCCACACTCTCAAATTGGTTTGTCCATAAATACTATGCCATTTCCCGTTCCCAGTGTTTTTTACCTCGTACTCCGATTGTTTTTATTGCCAACAGCCATGCATTAACTACAACAGGGGGAATGAAATCTGGGAAAACCATTAGCCCTGCATGTGCGTTTTTATTAGCTTAGCGAACAAGGGGATTTTGGCGGAAACGAGAAACTTAGTTGCCACAGTTTTCATGTCATAAAACGTACATTAGTGAGTTATTTTCTTTTCCTTGGTATCTGACAATTTGGAAAATGGCCTTGTGTACATGGAAGAAGGGAGAATATATTAACGATGTGAAAGAATGCAGTAAACTTGCACCAAGATGTTAATTGTTAAGAAACGTCTGTGTAGTCCCTTCACTTCCAAGAGTGGTGATCTCTTGTATAGCACCGTGAGAGCCTAGAGCACCAATCCTAAACTACATATCCATCCTATTGCACAATGTCTGCCATGGCACTCTTGGCAACCAAAAAATTTCATACAAAAACCCAAAATCTAGTACTCCACAATTCAGCATCCAAACGGTATCAAGCAAACGAATTATTCTAGCAAAATCATCCCTAAACTCTATGTAGCACCAGTCATTCCTCCCACCTACCTCAGTAACCCTATTCTACACCAGATCCCCAAACCAATTCCTCCCGCCTACCAAGAATTGAGCCATTTTCACAGCCTAACAACTAATTCTCCAACTACTAGTAATCCTAACAGAACAGCATCAATTCCCTACTACCCACAGGCAGCTTCAAAAAAATTCAGCACAAAAATTCGAATTAGGCATGATGCGAAAACGGGCCGTGATCAGCCATACCGCGTCCTCGCGCTCGATCTGCTTGACAGGGGGGTCGCCATCTCGATCCTTCCCCTTCCCGTTCCCGCCGCGCGGCGGGAAGTCGTCGTCGGACTCATCTAGTGTGTAGCGGGGCCGCTTGTCCGACCGAACGCGCAGCCGCTCCACGAGGCTGCTCATCCCGCCGCCGGGACAGAAAAATACACTAAGCGGCGAGGCGGGGGGGAAGCTCCTGTAAAGAGCGCAGCAAGCGCCCTCGCCACGGCGCCGACTCTAGCTCCGCCGCCTCGGAGTGGGCTAGGGTTTGGAGATTGGGATTCGGGGAGGGGCGAGCCCAAAATCGAGCGGAATTTATACCGCCGCGGGGCCTGGGCTGGAGTGCAGCGGGGGGCGCGTGAAAATGGAAGGTGGTGACGTGGGGGCGCTCGGCGCGTTGCTGTGGGCGGGGAGGGGCGGCGCGAGGGCGGCGAGGGGCGAGCGCGCTCTCTCTGACCCACGCGCGCGGAGGGGAGCGGGGGCGGAGGCAGTGGTAACGGCCACTGCCCAGGGAAGAAAGTTCTCGTACTGAACTATACAGGCTTTTTGCAGTGTAGCCCTTCTCCTATGCCTAAATCACCTCACGTTGCTCTAGGGGTTGGGATCCGGCATCCGAGCTGGATCTACGAAAGAAACCATGGACGGTGGACTTGATTGAAAAGAAAGATCTTACATGTTGACTATTTTGAAGAGGCGGAGAGCCGGAGGTTAGCGACGATGAGAGGCCGGAGATGGAGAGGGGAGGGGAGCGCCGCGGCGGCATGCCAAAGTACGAGGCAGATCTTACCCGTGGACTATTTTGAAGAGGCGGAGAGCCGCGGCGGCTC
>NC_057812.1:103542337-103590460 GCF_018294505.1 Triticum aestivum
GCGACGATGAGAGGCCGGAGATGGAGAGGGGAGGGGAGCGCCGCGGCGGCATGCCAAAGTACGAGGCAGATCTTACCCGTGGACTATTTTGAAGAGGCGGAGAGCCGGAGGTTAGCGATGACGAGAGGCCGGAGATGGAGAAGCGAGGGGAGCGCCGCAGCGCCATGCCAAGGTATGAGGCGGAGAGGATGCCAATGGGAGACGGCGGCTAGGTTTCAACGCTGGCTTTTATCCCTAGTTATAAAGAAGACGGGCGGGTGAGATTGCCCTGAGGTGAAGATCGGACGGTTGAAATTGCAATGGCCCTGGGAAGCCTCCTACTCCCGCACGAATCAAGATTTGAGATGGATGGTGGACTTGATTGAAATGAAAGATCTGACCTCTGGACTATTTTGAAAATAAAGATCTGCTTGAGAAAAAGAATGGTTCGCGTCAGTTACCTATTCTAGTTCACCCCAAGCTCGCCGAAGAAGATGGACCTCGCCGGAGAAAATCATAGACCCTCCATCTATCTTAGAGGGAAGCCATGTCCTCACTAGGGGGAGTAGCAAAACCCATTATCCATCTTAGAGGTGGGGGCATGGGATTGCTGGAGGTTTCTCCAGTGATGTGGGCTTAGAGGAATGGTCGGGCGGTGGGGAATGTTGACGAGAGGGTTGGGCGGTGAGGCGGTGTGCGGTAGCACCTGGCGGCCGTGGGGGAGGGGTAGGAGGATGGGCGGGGGAGGAATTGTCATCGGGAGGAAGAAGATGGGGAGAAGATGACGGTAGTCTGTGGCATGATGGAGGTCGTTGGATCTTGATCCGATGGTCAAGAAATAAGTTACTGATGGAAACCTTTTTTTCAGGCACCTATTAAATAGACGGTCCCAAAAAAGAAATATTTGAACTATAGAAAAAAATATAATTCCAGCCGCATTCACTTATTACAAGATTGGAAACCTTATTGTCGGGTGCGATTGTGCGAAAAGCGTGAAAGATTTGTTTACTTTAGTTGGGATGCATTTACTTATTGTGATATTTTGGTACACGATGTGTCTTGAAGCATACACAAAATTACAAAAATGTTTATAAGAATGTTAAAACAGGAAGATAGTGAAAGAAAGTGCTTTTTGACCTTGTGATCTGATACCCGAGCCCTTGGTCTTTCTGACATAGATCAGGACATCGTCTTGAAGCATACAAAAAATACCAAATTATTTATAATAATGTTAAAGTAGGGAAGTAGTGAAAGGAGATGTCGTCTGATCTTGTGATCTGCTATGAGATCTGGTACCCAAGCCCTCGGCCTTTCTGACATAGATCTGGTCATCACCTTCCGCATCGGTGACGTATTGTTGTTCGTTGGTAGTGATGTCTGTGGGCATGGTGCATCCCTGTGCACAACCCGCTTAGCAGGTGCTTCGAGATCCATGCACTCGTTCATCGACTTCTTCAACTGGGACCGAGTCATGACCTTCGTTGATGGTGATAGTTGTGGACATGGACCGTCCTTGCGCGTAGTCCCCGTAGCCATGGTGACATTGTATTGGTCCATTACATGCCTTCCCCCATCCGGTGTGAGGTCTTTGTCGGACTCACCAAGTGTGTCACGCAGCTTCCGATCTGACGCGTGCGCAACCGCTCCATGAGATCGCTCTTCACTAGCTTGGGAGATTTGGGAACACTCAAGGGGTTGCACACTCCTTGGTCGGCTCCTCTAGAACTCCCTCACGGTGGAGATGAGGAGGCTCCCATTGTGTAGTTATGAGAGGGGAGATATGGCGGCGATGTAGGGATCTCTCCCTCTCTCTCGACGGGGATGAGGAGGCCCAAATCACACGATCGTGGGTGGAAGAGACGCGAGTTACCATACGATCTCTCTCACATAAGGGTGTGTGCGTTTGGTAGTTATAGGAGGGTGAGCCTACAATTTGTGGTATTCGTAACATTGCGAGTCCTGAGCTGGCACTTTATGGAACACGACTACTGAGAATGAGATTGTTGGCGCATGATTGTGGATAGTTGGGTGCGAGGAGAGGTCTCTCACACGCACACACACACATTTGGTGGTTCTATGAGGGGTGAGCCCTTAATTGGCGGTATTTATACCTCATCGAGAGTGATCTGGCACTTAGCGGGAGGCGTCAAGAAAATAAGGTAATGATGAGTGATCTTGGCATGTGGTTATGGATGTTTTCGACATGAGGACGGTGCGCTATGAGAGAACCCAGGCAACCCCACCCGGCGACATGGCCTTGGGTCGGGAGCCAGGGGCATGTGGGATCCAGAGGGCAAGCATCCATCCCTCTCCAAAACCAATGGTCATATTTTACCCTAATCACCTCTATTTTTACGGGATTTTTTCACCGACATATTCAGAGGGAAAACAAACTGGAGCTGAAAGTGCAACTAATCCCCAGGTGGTTTTGGTAATTAATAACAACATATATGTCATTGAACTAATGCCTATTCAAGTTAAGATTTCAGGAAGTTCAGTGATTGGCATGGCAATGACTAGTGAATGTGGACCCCTCAAGATGTGGTTTTGATGATGATCTGGTTGCTCAAGTGCTTAGTGATATTGCTCCAAAACCCTCAGCCACTTAGTGATATTGTTTCCATTCGGTCCCACTGAGACCACCTACGTTCATATCTTTTACACAGATCGGTCTCACCGAGAATTCTTATCGGTGCTACTGAGTTGGGTAAAAAGTGTGTAATGGTTGGATTTCATGTGGAGGCTATCTATACCCATCCACCCCTCTCATTTAGTGAGAGAGCCATCAAAATGAAACTACACTTTCACCATTCATTTTCTGAGAGAGAACCACCTACTCATGTCTTGAGATCAAGAGATTCCAATCCAGCCATTTGAACCTTGATTTCTAGCCTTCCCCAAGTTGATTTCCACTCAAATCATTCTTCCACCATAGCCAAATCTGAGAGAGAGAGAGAGAGAGTTGAGTGTTGGCGAGACTATCATTTGAAGCACGAGAGCAAGGAGTTCATCATCTATACAACACCTATTACCTTTTGGATAGTGGTATCTCATAGATTGGTTAGGTGTCGCTTGGGGGCCTCCGACATGATGTGGAGTTGAACCAAGAAGTTTGTAAGGGCAAGGAGATTGCCTACTTTGTAAAGATCTATCCGAGTGAGGCTAGTCCTTCGTGGACGGAGGCCATGGTGGAATAGACAAGGTTGCTTCTTCGTGGACCCTTCGTGGACCCTTCGTGGATGGAGCCCTTCATGGACTCGCGCACCGTTACCCTAAATGGGTTGAAGTCTCCATCAACGTGGACGTACGATAGCACCACCTATTGGTACCACGCAAAAAATCTCTGTGTCTCCACCTTGTTTGCCTTCTCCAAACCCCTCCTTTACCTAGATGTGCAAAAATTTACTTTTCGTTGCTATACTCTTATAATTGCATGTGTATGGTGATATTGGACTTAGTAGAATTGCTAAAATCTGCCCACAGCTAAAATTGGGAAGAGGATAGATTTTTATTTGGTCAAGTAGTCTAATCACCCCCTCTAGACATACTTTTGATCCTACAAGTGGTATCAGAGCTTTGGTCTCTATTGCCTTGGTTTCCATTGCTTTGGTCTCCATAGCCTTGGTTTCACAAACTAAGAGAGTATGGCGTCTAGTGAGGATAATTATCACCATAGAGGGTGATAACCCATAAGTATAGGGGGTCGCAACAATTTTCGAGGGTAGAGTATTCAACCCAAATTTATTGATTCAACACAAGGGGATCCAAAGAATATTTGTAAGTATTAGCAGT
Source organism: Triticum aestivum (assembly GCF_018294505.1). Taxonomy (NCBI): domain Eukaryota; kingdom Viridiplantae; phylum Streptophyta; class Magnoliopsida; order Poales; family Poaceae; genus Triticum; species Triticum aestivum. The sequence continues at coordinate 103,546,109 of NC_057812.1, forward strand.
TGAGATGTCAATTTAACCACACCTGGAGATTAAATATCTACAGCAAGATGATCAGTAACACAGTAGTATGATAATTTGATAGCGGTAGCAATAGTAACAGTAACAGCAGTAGCGGTAATTTTGTAGTAGTTGTAACATCAGCAGCAACAGTAGTAACTTAGCAAGAACAATATGCAAAAAGCTCGTAGGCATTGGATTGGTGATTACTTTGGATAATATTCATCATGTAACAGTCATAACCTAGGGCGACACAGAACTAGCTCCAGCTCATAAATATAATGTAGGCATGAATTCCGTAAATAGTCATATGTGCTTATGAAAAAGAACTTGCATGACATCTTTTGTCCTACCCTCCCGTGGCAGCATGGTCCATAAGGAAACTAAGGGATATTAAGGCCTCCATTTAATAGAGAACCGGAACAAAGCATTAACACATAGTGAAATACATGAACTCCTCAAACTACGGTCATCACCGGAAAGTATCCCAATTATTGTCACCTTGGGGTTTACGGATCATAACACGTAATAGGTGCATATAACTTGCAAGATCGGATCACGAACATAGATATAATGGTGAAAACATAAACGGTTCAAATCTGAAATCATGGCTCTCGGACCCTAGTCACAAGCATTAAGCATAACAAAGTCATAGCAACATCAATCTCAGAACATAGTGGATACTAGAATTCAAGCCCTAACAAAACTAACTCGATTACATGATGAATCTCACCCAACCCACCACCATCTAGCAAGACTACGAAGGAATTACTCACTACCGGCGGTGATCATCATGAATCCCATCTTGGGGCCTTTTCCAGCACTCCGCTGGAGGAGGATTCGATCACGGAGGGCCTCTACACCAACCTTGCCGCCCTTCCAATGATGTGTGAGTAGTTTACCACGGACCTGAGGGTCCATAGCTAGTAGCTAGATGGCTTCTTCTCTCTCTTTGATCTTCAATACAATGTTCTCCTCGATGTTCTTGGAGATCTATTCGATGTAATCTTCTTTTCTGGTGCGTTTGTTGAGATCCAATGAATTGTGGATTTATGATCAGGTTATCTATGAATATTATTTGAGTCTTCTCTAAACTCTTTTATGCATGATTAAGATAGCTTAGTATTTCTCTCCGATCTATCGATTCGGTTTGGCCAACTAGATTGGTTTTTCTTGAAATGGGAGAGATGCTTTGTGATGGGTTCAATTTTGCGGTGTCCTCACCCAGTGACAGGAGGGGTAGCGAGGCATGTATTGTATTGTTGCCATTAAGGATAAAAAGATGGGGTTTATATCATATTGCTTGAGTTTATCCCTCTACATCATGTCATCTTGCTTAAGGTGTTACTCTATTCTTATGAACTTAATACTCTAGATGCAGGCAGGAGTCGGGCGATGTGTGGAGTAATAGTAGTAGATGCAAGCAGGAGTCGGTCTACTTATCACGGACATGATGCCTATATTCATGATCATTGCCTTAGATATCATCATAACTTTGCGCTTTTCTATCAATTGCTCAATAGTAATTTGTTTACCCACCGTATGCTTTATTCAAGAGAGAAGCCTCCAGTGAAACCTATGGCCCCCGGGTCTATTTTCCATCATATTATTTTCAGATCTATAAACCAAAAATCCAAAAATACCTTGTTGCAATTTATTTGTGTTTACTTTATTTTGCTTTTTTACTTATCTTTTAAATCTATCTCTATTAGATCTCACTCTTGCAAGTGACCGTGAAGGGATTGACAACCCCTTTCTTCGCGTTGTGTGAAAGTGTTTGTTAGTTTGTGCGGGTGCATATATTGGGGACTTGCTTGTGCCTCCTACTAGATTGATACCTTGGTTCTTAACTAAGGGAAATATTTATCTCTACTTTGCTGCATCACCCTTTCCTCTTCAAGGGAAAATCAACGGAAGCTCAAGAAGTAGCATTGGACCACTTAAAGGGGGATCCAAGAAAAATAAATATTTACTGGTTATGGTTGACAAATTCACTAAATGGATTGAGGCAAAACCAGTAACTTCAGTCGAATCCGGACCAGTTGTCGACTTCATATCCAGGGTGGTGCACCAATATGGTGTTCCCCATAGCATAATCACGGACAATGGATCCAATTTTACAACACAGGAGGTCAAAGACTTGTGCGCTAAGATGGGCATCAAGCTCGACTACGCTTCGGTATATCACCCACAGACCAATGGACATGTCGAACGAGCCAACAAACTCATCATGAGTGGCATAAAGCCCCGTCTGGTTCATTCCCTAAAGGAATCCGATTGCCACTGGGTAAAGGAACTCGATTCCATATTATGGGGACTGTGCACCACCCCTAACTGGTCAACGGGATACACACCTTTTTTCATGGTGTACGGCTTGGAAGTAGTCCTCCCATGCGATCTCATTCATGACGCGCCTCGAGTGCGCATGTACGAAGAAAAGGAAGCCAAGTTGGATCGGCGGGACGGCCTGGGCGCCCTGGAAGGAGAGCGCGACATAGCTCGATCTCGCTCTACATTCTATCAACAGCAAGCCCGGCGCTACCAGAGCAGGGAAATTCGGGCGAAGGCATACAACATGGGCGAACTAGTCCTCCGCCTCCCTGAGAAGCAGAAGCACAAGCTCTCGCCCAAATGGAAGGGTCCTTTCATAATCGATGAAGTGCTAGCAGGAGGAGCATATCATCTTCGCAATCTAGCAGAAAATCGCCTCGAACCAAACCCATGGAAGGCCACTCGGCTTTGACGCTTCTATGGCTAGTCCAGTGTCGTCACCTTCACTCCTGTTTTCTTTGTTATAGTATTTTTCTTTTTTACTTTTTGGAGTTGTCACCTCTTGGGCTATGTTCGGATGAACTGAACTGCGCTAGGCTCTTTAAGCACGCATCCTCACATGTAATTCCCAGATCTATCCGGGGGCTTCTTTCAAGAAGCCAATCAATATACTCTTCGTGCATGAATTTGTCTCTTCCGTGTTTGCACCCTTCCCGTACCTTTAAAGCCATTATATGCACCAATTTGACTTAAGTTTTTGCCAAGTTGGGTTGCCTGGCTCCTGTGCTTACCCCCTACGTTCCCGATTGTTCGTCTATGAGGTAAAGGGAGCACCTCTGTGATTGCTACGACCAGGCCAGCCGTGTACGTACCTCAGACGGGTGAAGCTAAAAGCTAGCGTTCTTAAGAAAATAATGGGTTGGCCACAAGGGAAGTGAAAATAATTATGTGTTCACCGCCAAATACTGGGGTTTGATTCCCAAAAAAATGTCCGCATACTATCAGTATTCGGACTCCACGTCTATGATTAACATGACGAGTCTGAAGAAAGGAACCCTTGGAGGAACTATTTTCTTCAGAAGATGTTTCTTACGTTAAAAAGGTGATATAATATAACTCTCTACATGCACTTTTGTCTGTTCACACCAAATGACCAGATTTCCTGGTTACCCGAAGTGATTTCCTATTTTTTAGGTCACATAGTACATAACACTCCCCGACCATTGGTCGGAGAGGCGGAAGCCGATGGCCGGTTAAGACAGCATTTTACAATGCGCATCGAGAAACCTTCTCAACATTATCTATCAAGCTATCCAGAGCACAATCTGCTACCTCTTGAGCACTGCGTTGGTTTTCCCTTGAAGAGGAAAGGGTGATGTAGTAAAGTAGCGTAAGTATTTCCCTCAGTTTTTGAGAACCAAGGTATCAATCCAGTAGGAGATCACGCTCGAGTCCCACGCACCTACACAAACAAATAAGAACCTCGCAACCAACGCGATAAAGGGGTTGTCAATCCCTTCACGGTTACTTACGAGAGTGAGATTTGAAAGATATGATAAGATAATATTTTTGGTATTTTTATGATAAAGAGAAATAAAGATGCAAAGTAGAATAAACGACAATAGAAATAACTAAGTGTTGTAAGATTAATATGATGGAAGATAGACCCAGGGGCCATAGGTTTCACTAGTGGATTCTCTCAAGAGCATAAGTATTACGGTGGGTAAACGAATTACTGTCGAGCAATTGATATAATTGAGCATAGTTATGAGAATATCTAGGTATGATAATGTATATAGGCATCACGTCCGTGACAAGTAGACCGAAACGATTCTGCATCTACTACTATTACTCCAGCCATCGACCGCTATCCAGCATGCATCTAGAGTATTAAGTTCATAAGAACAGAGTAATGCTTTAAGTAAGATGACATGATGTAAAGGGATAAACTCATGCCATATGATATAAACCCCATCTTTTTATCCTCGATGGCAACAATACAATATGTGTCGGTTCCCTTTCTGTCACTCGGATCGAGCACCGCAAGATTGAACCCAAAGTTAAGCACTTCTCCCATTGCAAGAAAGATCAATCTAGTAGGCCAAACCAAACTGATAATTCGAAGAGACTTGCAAAGATAAACCAATCATACATAAAAGAATTTAGAGGAGAATCAAATATTGTTCATAGATAAACTTGATCATAAACCCACAATTCATCGGATCTCGACAAACACACTACAAAAGAACATTACATCGAATAGATCTCCAAGAAGATCGAGGAGAACTTTGTATTGAGATCCAAAGAGAGAGAAGAAGACATCTAGCTAATAACTATGGACCCGTAGGTCTTAAATAAACTACTCACACATCACCGGAGAGGCCATGGAGTTGATGTAGAGGCCCTCCGTGATCAATGCCCCCTCCGGCGGAGCTCCGGAAAAGGCCCCAAGATGGGATCTCTCGGGTACAGAAGGTTGCGGCGGTGGAATTATGTTTTCGTGGTGCCTCTGGATGTTTGGGGGTACGTGGATATATATAGGAGGAAGAAGTACGTCGGTGGAGCAACGAGGGGCCCACAAGGGTGGAGGGCGCGCCCAGGGAGGTAGGCGCGCCCCTTGCCTCGTGCCCTCCTTGATCATTTCTTGACGCCCACTCCAAGTCTCCTGGATCACGCTTGTTGAGAAAATCATGTTCCCGAAGGTTTCATTCCATCCGGACTCCGTTTGATATTCCTTTTCTGTGAAACCCTAAAATAGGCAAAAAAAATAGCAATTTGGGTTGGGCCTCCGGTTAGTAGGTTAGTCCGAAAAATGATATAAAAGTGTAAAATAAAGCCCATTAACATCCAAATAGATAATATAGCAATCAAAAATTATAGATACGTTGGAGACGTATCAAGCATCCCCAAGCTTAATTCCTGCTCGTCCTCGAGTAGGTAAATGATAAAAGAAGAATTTTTGATGTGGAATTCTTTCTAACATATTTCTCAATGTAATTTTTCTTTATTGTGGCAGGAATGTTCAGATCCGAAAGATTCAAGATAAAAGTTTAATATTGACATAAAAATAATAATACTTCAAGCATACTAACTAAGCAATCATGTCTTCTCAAAATAACATGGCCAAAGAAAGTTCATCCCTACAAAATCATATAGTTCGGTAATGCTCCATTTTTGTCACACAAGAATGCTCTCATCATGCACAACCCCGATGACAAGCCAAGCAATTGTTTCACACTTTAGTAATCTCAAACTTTTTTCAACTTTCACGCAATACATGAGCGTGAGCCATGGATATAGTACTATGGGTGGAATAGAATATATGGAAGGGGTTATGTGGAGAAGACAAAAAAGGAGAAAGTCTCACATCGACGCGGCTAATCAATGAGCTAGGGAGATGCCCATCAATTGATGTCAATGCAAGGAGTAGGGATTGCCATGCAACGAATGCACTAAAGCTATAAATGTATGAAAGCTCAACAAAAGAAACTAAGTGGATGTGCATCCAATTTGCTTGCTCACAAAGACCTAGGGCACTTGAGGAGGCCCATTGTTGGAATATACAAGCCAAGTTCTACAATGAAAAGTTCCCACTAGTATATGAAAATGACAAAACAAGAGACTCTCTATCATAAAGATCATGGTGCTACTTTGAAGCACAAGTGTGGAAAAAGGATAGTAGCATTGCCCCTTTTTTGGGCCTTCTTTTTTTTGCCTTTCTCTTTTTATTTTTTATTTTTTATTTGGGACAATGCTCTATAATGATGATCGTCACACTTCTATTTATTTACAACTCGATACTAGAACAAGATATGACTCTATATGAATGCCTCCGACGGTGTACCGGGATGTGCAATGGCTCATGAGTGTCATGTATGAAAAAATTATGAATGGTGGCTTTGCCACAAATACGATGTCAACTACATGATCATGCAAGGCAATATGACAATGATGATGCGTGTCATAATAAACGGAACGGTGGAAAGTTGCATGGCAATATATTTCGGAATGGCTATGGAAATGCCATAATAGGTAGGTATGCTGGCTGTTTTGAGGAAGATATAAGGAGGTTTATGTGTGATAGAGTGTATCGTATCACAGGATTTGGATGCACCGGCAAAGTTTGCACCAACTCTCAAGGTGAGAAAGGGCAATGCACAGTACCAAAGAGGCTAGCAATGATGGAAGGGTGAGAGTGCGTATAATCCATGGACTCAACATTAGTCATAAAGAACTCACATACTTATTGCAAAAATCTACAAGTCATCAAAAACCAAGTATTACACGCATGCTCCTAGGGGGGTGGATTGGTAGGAAAAGAACATCGCTTGTCCCCGACCGCCACTCATAAGGAAGACAATCAAATAACACCTCATGTTTCAAATTTGTTACACAACGTTTACCATACGTGCATGCTACGGGACTTGCAAACTTCAACACAAGTATTTCTAAAATTCACAACTACTCAACTAGCACAACTTTGATATCACTATCTCCATATCTCAAAACAATCATCAAGTATCAAACTTCTCTTAGTATTCAATGAACTTATATGTTTTTATTAAGCCTAAAAGCAAATTGCCATGTTGTTCTAAAGGACTCTCAAAATAATATAAGTGAAGCATGAGAGATCAATTATTTCTATAAAATAAAACCACAGTCGTGCTCTAAAAGATATAAGTGAAGCACTAGAGCAAAAACTATATAGCTCAAAAGATATAAGTGAAGCACATAGACTATTCTAATAAATTTCAATTCATGTGAGTCTCTCTCAAAAGGTGTGTACAGCAAGGATGACTGTGGTAAACTAAAAAGCAAAGACTCAAATCATACAAGACGCTCCAAGCAAAACACATATCATGTGGTGAATAAAAATATAGCTCCAAGTAAAGTTAACGATGGACGAAGACGAAAGAGGGGATGCCCCGGAGCTTAGGCTTTTTGGTGTCCTTGAATTTTACCTTGGGATGCCATGGGCATGCCCAAGCTTAGGCTCTTGACACTCCTTGTTCCATAATCCATCAAATCTTTACCCAAAACTTGAAAACTTCACAACACAAAACTTTAAATAGAAAATCTCGTGAGCTTCATTAGCGAAAGAAAACAAAACACCACTTCAAGGTACTGTAATGAACTCATTCTTTATTAATATTGGTGTTAAACCTACTGTATTCCAACTTCTCTATGGTTTATAAACTCTTTTACTAGCCATAGATTCATCAAAATAAGCAAACAACACACGAAAAACAGAATCTGTCAAAACCAGAATAGTCTGTAGCAATATATAGCTAACACAACTTCTGGAACCCCAAAAATTCTAAAATAAATTGCTGGACGTGAGGAATTTATCTATTAATCATCTGAAAAAATAATTAACTAAATAGCACCTTCCAAATAAAAATGGCAGAAATTCTCGTGAGCGCTAAAGTTTCTGTTTTTTACAACAAGATCAAAAAGGCTTTCCTCAAGTCTTCCCAACGGTTCTACTTGGCACAAACACTAATTAAACACAAAAAACATAACCAAAACAGAGGCTAGATAAATTATTTGTTACTAAACAGGAGCAAAAAGCAAGGAATAAAAATAAAATTGGGTTTCCTCCCAACAAGCGCTATCGTTTAATGCCCCTAGCTAGGCATAAAAGCAAGGATAGATCTAGGTATTGCCATCTTTGGTTTTAGGGAAGAAAAGAGCAAACTTATTATCTATGGCATTAACCTTTCTATTTTGATAAAGCACATGGCTGTTAATGGTAGAAGAAATATTAAGCATTTTACAAAAATTTGCATCTAAGCTAGCTTTCATCTCTTTGATAGATTCGTTTTGGTAGGAGAGCAAAGGAGATGTAGATTCAATCTTCCCATTCATGGGGTGACCAAATATGGTTTTCATCTTTTCATAAGTATCTATGGCATCCCCTTCAAGAAAACCTTCTTCAAATATAGAATCTAAGACATGCTTAAACGAAGAAGGAAGGGCAACATAAAAGCTCTTTAAGTAAATTTCAATTTGGTATTGGGGCACATAGCTGGACCAGATCCTTAATAGTCTATCCCAAGCATCTTTCAAAGATTCATCGAGTAAATAACGAAAAATTCCAGAATCATCTTCATCAAAATTATTAAGATTCTCATTGATAACTCGGGTAGGTCTTTCCATATCATCATTATTTATGAGTTTAGAGAGAGTAGAAGGATTGTCCAAAGTACTAAAACTCGGGAGAGAACCCCCAACCCTTTTTGATTCCAACGTGGCGAAAGAAAGGTGAGCGGAAAAGAGAGGGCGAATAAAACAGCAAGGGTGAAGTGGGGGAGAGGAAAAAGAGAGGCAAATGTCAAATAATGTAATGCGAGGGATAAGAGTTTGTGATGGGTACTTGGTATGTCTTGACTTGTGCGTAGACCCCGGCACCGGTGCCAAAGATGGCTCGTTGTTGGGAGTCAAATCTTGACTTGACTTGGCGCGAATCTCCCCGGCAACGGCACCAGAAATCCTTCTTGCTACCTCTTGAGCACTGCGTTGGTTTTCCCTTGAAGAGGAAATGGTGATGCAGTAAAGTAGCGTAAGTATTTCCCTCAGTTTTTGAGAACCAAGGTATCAATTCAATAGGAGATCACGCTCGAGTCCCACGCACCTACACAAACAAATAAGAACCTTGCAACCAACGCGATAAAAGGGGTTGTCAATACCTTCACGGTCACTTACGAGAGTGAGATATGATAAGATAATATTTTTATGATAAAGAGAAATAAAGATGCAAAGTAGAATAAATGGCAATAGAAATAACTAAGTGTTGGAAGATTAATATGATGGAAGATAGACCCCGGGGCCATAGGTTTCACTAGTGGCTTCTCTCAAGAGCATAAGTATTACGGTGGGTAAATGAATTACTATCGAGCAATTGATAGAATTGAGCATAGTTATGAGAATATCTAGGTATGATCATGTATATAGGCATCACGTCCGCGACAAGTAGACCGAAACGATTCTGCACTTACTACCATTACTCCACACATCGACTGCTATATAGCATGCATCTAGAGTATTAAGTTCATAAGAACAGAGTAATGCTTTAAGTAAGATGGCATGATGTAAAGGGATAAACTCATGCAATATGATATAAATCCCATCTTTTTATCCTTGATGGAAACAATACAATACGTGTCGGTTCCCTTTCTGTCACTGGGATCGAGCACCGCAAGATTGAACCCAAAGCTAAGCACTTCTCCCATTGCAAGAAAGATCAATCTAGTAGGCCAAACCAAACTGATAATTCGAAGAGACTTGCAAAGATAAACCAATCATACATAAAAGAATTAAGAGGAGAATCAAATATTGTTCATAGATAAACTTGATCATAAACCCACAATTCATCGGATCTCGACAAACACACCACAAAAGAAGATTACATCGAATAGATCTCCAAGAAGATCGAGGAGAACTTTGTATTGAGATCCAAAGAGAGAGAAGAAGCCATCTAGCTAATAACTATGGACCCGTAGGTCTGAAATAAACTACTCACACATCACCGGAGAGGCCATGGAGTTGATGTAGAGGCCCTCCGTGATCAATGCCCCCTCCGGCGGAGCTACGGGAAAGGCCCCAAGATGGGATCTCTCGGGTATAGAAGGTTGCGGTGGTGGAATTAGGTTTTCGTGGTGCCCTTGGATGTTTTGGGGGGAGGGTACGTGGATATATATATGAGGAAGAAGTACGTCGGTGGAGCAACGAGGGGCCCACGAGGGTGGAGGGCGCGCCTAGGGGGTAGGCGCGCCCCTTGCCTCGTGCCCTTATCGATCGTTTCTTGACGCCCACTCCAAGTCTCCTGTATCACGTTTGTTGAGAAAATCATGTTCCCGAAGGTTTCATTCCATTTGGACTCCATTTGATATTCCTTTTCTGCGAAACCCTAAAATAGGCAAAAAAACATCAATTTGGGCTGGGCCTCCGGTTAGTAGGTTAGTCCCAAAAATGATATAAAAGTGTAAAATAAAGCCCATTAACATCCAAAATAGATAATATAATAGCATGGAGCAATCAAAAATTATAGATACGTTGGAGACGTATCACAATCCTCTTGGGAAGAGCAGCAGGCATAACTTGGTTGTACACCAGGAGAAGCGGTATTTCTTGCCCGTACGGCCCTATCGATCCAACACTAACCATATGATTTGGTTCGAGTTTGGTAAATCGGGTCTTCACCATCGCCCAGGCTTCGCGCGCTCCTTCTCAACAAGCTGATATCTTCCATAGCTCAAAATGATGTCGCGCTCCTTTAAAGCGATTGGCCAATTCGGCCATGCCTTCCAGAGGTGTCTCTATTGGCCATAACGCCTTGACCATACTTTTCATGGCTTTCCGAGCTCTCTCTTGCACAATGGATAGCTCTTTCAAAAGGTTCCCTCCAAAGGAGCTGACCTCTTCTTCGGGATGCCCCGTTAGGGGACCTGGCACAAGGCATAATGCATCCTTTACATTAAAACACCGCAAGTATATACGTGCATGCACAACAAACTATCACTTACCAAACATGCCGCCCTTTAATCTCTGGTTCTCCTCTAGGGCTTGCGCTAGTTGAGTTTTTAAACTCTTGATTTCTTCGACCTGTTTTTGGTTTTCCACCTTTAGTTTGTTCTTTTCCTCGTGACTTCGTATCAGTACTCGGTGGCCAGCTTCATGCTGTGACTCGGCGCACCTTTGAGCCTCCCTGGTTGCGTCTAGATCTTTTTGAAGTTGACCTATGGATTCAGCTTCTATAAGGAAAGACCGTGTTAAACAAAGTACCCCAAATAATTCATGTGTTATGAAAATTTTCCCTCACCATGGGCTTCGCTGGTGAACTTCTTGACCGCCTCTAGCCCGGCTTTTGTATTAGCAACTGTGTTTGGCTCAACTTGAGGTCCTCAGATAGTTTCTCACTCTGTTCCCTCGAAGCCTGCGAAATATCAAGAATTGCATATACTTATAGATCCTTAACTCGGTCGTCCCGTCCGATTCAAGGTTCGGGGGCCACTACTAGGGAAAACCCTAGCAGTAGCGCGAATATTTTCCCTATCAGTAGCGTGGGAGGACGCGCTACTGATAAGGCGCTATAGCTAACGTGTAGCAGTAGCGCTTGTCGTCCCACGCTACTGCTATACATGGCTAACAGTAGCGCGCTTTAGTGCAGAGCGCTGCTGCTAATATCTGCAGCGCTTTTTAGCAGGAAGCGCTACTGGTAAGGGAGCGCTATTGCTAACTTTGTTCCCCTCGCTACTGCTAGTTTTATTAGTTTCTATTTTTACTACATATTTGTTTTGTATTTGAATAGGCTTTATACAATAATCTTTAGCATATCATACACATACAAATGTAACCATAGCATATACATACAAATAGTCTCATCAAATCATGTCATCATCATAATCATCATCCAACACAAAGTGGTCTCTCGTCATCATCTCGAAAATAGCAATACAAGTCTCGATTACTTGCAACTACATCATCATCCATCTAAACAATGATATACGCGAGAAGAGCTATCACATTGAGTGAGAGCGAAACTATGCAGTACAGGAGTTCGTATCCCTCTCTCGCATTAGCGTGAACCTAAAATAACTACTAGCTGTCGCTCGGAAACCGGTACACCTGGGCCTGACATTCCAGCCACTCGTCGTATACTCCTGGCATAGCACTTCTTCGCCATTGATGATCTATACACCTGCATAGTCACATGAGTCAATGATATGCAACATATATAGTTGAGCAACAGAAAGAGACAGACTTGGCAAAAATAGAAGCAACATATCATAAGCATAAATAACAAAGTTCATCGTACCCAAAATGCCCTAACTAGAGTGATCTTCGCTAGTCGAGGAGGACGGTTTAATTACATCACAAATAAAGTTTCATCGTGCATAATTCAAAGTTTCATCATACAGATAGTATGGACTAAACGGACACATTGTCATATATCGACAATCACTCCATGTCGTGCCATCCATCCAAGTCAGGGAGATAGTCCTCGAGCTTAGTGAAAGGCTTCAGGTTGAGACGCTGAGCGGCTACGCGTGTTCGGACGTCTTCCCGCGACATTTGTCCTTCTTCGTAGAACATCCCTGTTTTTCCGACGACCTCCTTCATGATGATTTGGGCAAGTTCGTGCTGGATGTGATAGAACTCAGCTCGAAGTCGATGATCCTTGATATCTCCTAAGTTCTTTGCACATTGCAGAATATGGGCATCGCCGGATCTAGGTGACATGTGAAGGTTCTGGTGATCCCGTCTGTACTCCAGCATGGGGTGTAGGACATAGAATCCATCATTAAGAGAATCACTCGGTTGCTGGATGCAGCAGAAGTCGATCTTATGGCCGAAGGCGGGCCTGCGTTGAGGGAGTCCTGGATTAGGGGGTCCTCGGACAGCCGGACTATATCCCTTGGCCGGACTATTGGACTATGAAGATACAAGATTGAAGACTTTGTCACGTGTCCGGGTGGGACTCTCCTTTGCGTGGAAGGCAAGCTTGGCAATTCGGATATGTAGATCTCCTCCCTTGTAACCGACTCTGTGTAACCCTAGCCCCTCTGGTGTCTATATAAACCGGAGGGTTTAGTCCGTAGGACAACAACAATCATACCATAGGCTAGCTTCTAGGGTTTAGCCTCTCCGATCTCGTGGTAGATCAATTCTTGTAATACTCATATCATCAAGATCAATCAAGCAGGAAGTAGGGTATTACCTCCATCGAGAGGGCCCGAACCTGGGTAAACATTGTGTCCCCCGCCTCCAGTTACCATCCGCCTTAGATGCACAGTTCGGGACCCCCTACCCGAGAACCATCGGTTTTGACACCGACATTGGTGCTTTCATTGAGAGTTCCACTGTGCCGTCATGATAAGGCCTGATGGCTCGTCTTGTTGTCAGGGACAACATTACCTCTGGGGGAGCCCTGGATGCAGGCCAAACCCTCTGATTAGGCGGCTTCGTCATGACCGCCCCATCGGCCGTCGCGCCGACGATGACTTCTCGGGTCATCAAAAATAGCCTCCACGTCGGCTCGACATTCACCGAGCAGATGGATCCAATGGAGCTCTCTTCTTTGAACGAGCTCTTGGATCGCATCGCCACCTTGGGAGTCGCTACGGACCATGATCGGATCGGGCTGAAACCCGACCAAAGGGAGATTAACTCTCCACCGGTAACCCATCAGATAGCGGTGGTAGAGGAGCGATGCAGCAATTCTTCCTCTATTTTGAGGACAAACTATGTCCGAATTCCCGAGCGCTCCGAGCCGGATACCCGTCTACGGGAGGACATGGCCCAAGCTTCGAACCCGGAATCGAACAGCGGGCTAGTACCGTTGGGCAACATCCTAGAGCCCGAACTACCAGGCTCGAAAACTCCTTTGGGTCTCAGACCGGGTCAGGGTTTGGACTTAAATCTACCCACCCACCCTCACATAAGTGATCTTTCCCATATTAGACAAGAGCCCCAAGAGACAGTACATCACTATTGGGCCAGATTCCTCCTTGCAATAAGCAAGGTGAAGGACTGTCGCGAGGAAGACGCAATTTCATTCTTTTGCAAAAATTGCATGGACAAGGGAATCCTCAACGCCATAAGTCGCCGTGATATAACACACTTCGCTGACTTGGCGTCCATAGTACGAAAGTACTGTGCGATGGAAAGTTTTGGGATCCTCCGGCTCTAACTAAACCCTCTGTCCGAACTAAAAGGGTGTACTCTCGTAAGTCACCCAATCCAATTACAAAGAAGCCAAAACCCACTACAGGGCGCGGAACCGTATTGGAGGGATGGATCAATGGGCCATGCAAAATTCACAGTACATCGGATACCATGCCAACACACAACCTTAGAGCATGTTGGATACTCCGGCAGGTGGCCAGGAGCGGCGAGGATCTCCTCGTCAACAATACCGCAGAGCACCCTCCCGCAGAAAATAACAATACAGTACTGACAGTCTTCGAGACTTTCGCCTCAAACAATAGGCACAAGCGGGCACTTCGCAGCCTCACCAAAGTCTGCCACGTTGCAATGATAAATCCATGGAACGACATGGCCATAACCTTCAATGCCAGTGAAAAACCTCAATTCCGCATAGCCCGAGCTCCAGCTGCTTTGGTCCTTAGTCCAATTGTGGACGGCTTCCGGCTTACTAAAGTACTCATGGACGGTGGCAGCGGATTAAACCTCATCTATGAGGAGACTCTTAGAAAAATGGAAATAGACAAGAGCCGCATTGAGCAAAGCAGCACGACCTTCAGAGGAATCATCCCTAGTCGGGAGGCGCGATGTGCGGGAAAAATCACACTAGATGTGGTATTCGGCATGCCAGAGAATTACAGGTCTGAAGAAATCACATTCCAAGTGGCCCCGTTTAGCAGCGGATACCACGCCCTTCTAGGGCGAGAGGCATTCACGATCTTCCAAGCTATACCCCATTACGGGTACATGAAGCTCAAGATGCCCGGGCCCAATGGAATAATCACTCTAGCTAGTGATCCGGACATAGCACTCCGCACCAAAAATAAAACCGCCGCACTGGCCCTCGAAGCGTTATCCGAAGCCCTCACGGCCGAAGAACTAACTGCGCTGCGCTCTACAGTGGACAGGGACGACGTGATACTCGACAAAAGACCCAAGTCCACCTCCTTTAAACCAGCGGACGAAATAGTCAAATTCCAGGTCCACCCAACAGACCCTACAAAAACAGCATCTATCGAGGCACAACTGAACCCCGCAACAGATGTCGCACTGCGGCAGTTCTTACGCGAGAATTGGGACATCTTCGCATGTCATCCTTCAGATATGCCAGGCATCCCACGCAGGCTGGCCGAGCATAGCCTAAACATTCTAAAGGGATACAAGCCGGTCAAGCAAACTCTTCGGCGTTTCTCCGAACCCAAGCGACAAGCCATGGGAGAAGAACTAGCCAAGTTACTCGAGGCCGGATTCATTAGAGAAATAAAACATCCGGACTGGCTAGCAAACTTGGTGATGGTACCAAAGAAGGACAAATCCTGGCGCCTATGTGTCGATTTTAAGGACCTTAACAAGGCTTGCCCCAAGGATCCCTTCCCCCTCCCCCGCATCGATCAAATTATCGATGCTACCGTGGGACACGATTCATTGTGTTTCCTTGACGCATACTCTGGATACCATCAAATCAAGATGGCGGAGCCCGATCAAGCCGCAACGGCATTCATTACTCCATACGACCCCTTCTGTTTCAACACCATGCCTTTCGGGCTCAAAAATGCCGGTGCGACCTATCAACGCATGATTCAGACATGCCTGGAAGCACAAATCGGCAAAACAGTGGAGGCATACGTAGACGATGTGGTAATTAAAACCAGACACGTCGAATCCTTGATAGATGACTTGAGGCTCACGTTCGATAATCTCCGAACATATGACATTAAGCTCAATCCGGAAAAATGCATTTTCGGTGTACCCGCCGGGAAGCTCTTGGGCTTCATCGTTTCCAACAGAGGAATTGAAGAGAATCCGACTAAAATCCAAGCTTTGTCACAATTGGCTATCCCAACAAACCTCAAGCAAATCCAGAAATTAATTGGATGCGTGGCTGCTTTAAGCCACTTTATCTCCCGATTGGGAGAAAATGCATTACCTCTTTATCGCCTTCTCTGGCACACCGAACACTTCGAGTGGACGGACGCGGCCACGGCCGGATTGGAAGAAATAAAAGCTGCTTTGCCCAGCAACCCAATCTTGGCCACGCCAAATATCAGCGAACCAATGCTGTTATATATAGCGGCAACACACCAGGTTGTAAGTGCAGTGCTCGTCGTCGAACAAGAAAGGGACGAACATAAGTTCTCGCTTCAAAAGCCGGTATACTACGTATCTACTGTCCTCACTCCATGCAAATCCTGGTACCCACAGTATCAAAAGATAGCATACGCGGTCTTCATTGCATCCCGAAAACTATGACACTACTTTCAAGAGTGTTTAATTACGGTGGCCTCCGAGGTTCCACTCAACGACATTATAAACAACCGCGATGCCACGGGCCGAATTGCTAAATGGGCTATTGATCTCCTCCCGTTCGACATATCATACAAACCACGGCGAGCCATTAAGTCACAAGTACTGGCCGACTTCATCGCCGAATGGACAGAAGCCGAACTCCCTAAAGAATACGATGCGTACTCCAATTGGATCATGCACTTTGACGGCTCTAAAATGCTGGCGGGTCTGGGAGCAGGCGTCATCCTGACATCCCCAACTGGAGATACAATCCAATACGTACTCCAAATATTATACACAGACTCCAACAACGCAGCCGAATATGAGGCCCTGTTGCATGGTCTCCTGATGGCAGTCTCCATGGGCATTCAACACCTAGAGGTGCATGGGGATTCGAACCTTGCAATATCTCAAATAAATGGAGATTTTGATGCCAAGGACCCAAAAATGGCGGCTTATCGCAATGTCATCCTCAAAATGTCAGCTCGATTTGAGGGGCTCGAATTCCACCATGTGGTCCGAGAAAACAATCAAGCGGCGGATATCCTCGCCCGAATTGGCGCTAAGCGCGACCCTGTCCCACCTAATATCTTCTTGGAAAGGCTGTTTAAGCCATCCGTGGTGTGGGAAGGGAAGACCGGCAACAATAGTCCGGATCCAGCTACAACACCAGACCCCGAGCACTCTGACATAATCGGAGGCTCCGCCACCGAGATAACACCTTCGGCCCACGTGATTATGGCTGTCATCGCCCCGTGGACAGAACCCTTCTTGGCTTACCTAAATAGGCAAGAATTCCCTGAGGACCAAAACGAGGCACGTTGCATTGTGCGGCGGTCAAAAGCCTACAAGGTCCACGAGGGAGAGCTTTATAATAAAAGCGCTATCAGAGTACTGCAAAGGTGCATCTCCGAGGAGGAAGGACGACAACTTTTGGCAGAAATTCATGCTGGACTCGGTGGCCATCACGCCGCAGCTTGGGCCCTTGTATGTAAGGTCTTCCGTACAGGTTTCTACTGGCCGACAGCTCGAGCAGACGCACAGGACCTCGTTCAACATTGCGTCGGTTGCCAGCTCTTTGCAAACCAAAGCCATATGCCACCTACCGCCCTCCAAACAATCCCCATTACTTGGCCCTTCACGGTCTAGGGGCTTGATATGGTCAGACCCCTTAAAGGAGGAAGCCATAAGAAAAAGTACCTATTGGTCATGGTGGATAAATTCACCAAATGGATAGAGGCCAAACCAGTTAAAACGGCCGAATTCGGACCAGTGATAGATTTCATATCCGGGGTTGTACACTGCTACGGTGTCCCCCGTAGTATTATCACCGATAACGACTCGAACTTTACAGCCAATGAGGTAAAAACTTGGTGCGGCAACATGGGCATTAAGCTCAATTATGCATCTGTCTATCACCCTCAAACTAACGATCAAGTCAAACGAGCAAATGGTCTTATAATGAGCGGCATTAAACCTAGACTAGTGCGGTCCTTGAAGGAATCAGATATGCACTGGATCGAGGAGCTCGACTCCGTACTATGGGGGCTGCGGACCACGCCAAATCGCACTACCGGATACACACCTTTCTTTATGGTGTACGGCGCAGAGGCGGTACTGCCCTATGATATCATTCATGACTCACCTCGCGTGCGCATGTACGAAGAGAAAGAAGCCGAGCTAGATCGGCAGGACAGTTTGAACGCCCTGGAGGAGGAGCGTGACGTGGAAAAAGCCCGATCCGCATTCTATCAACAACAGGCTCGACGATATCAAAGCAGAGAAGTACGGGCCAAAACTTATAATGTTGGCAAACTCGTTCTACGCCTACCAGAGAAGAAAAAGGACAAGCTCAAACCCAAATGGGAAGGTCCCTTTGTTATTGACAAAGTTCTGACCGGTGGAGCGTACCGTCTGCGGGATGCATCGGACAATCGACTCGAGCCAAACCCATGGAACGCGGCCAGACTCCGAAGGTTCTACGCCTAGCGCTGGACTCTGTGTTCGTCTCCTTACCTCCGTCAATTTTTTATATATTCGTTATCTATATTTTTCTGTCTTTCTTTCTTTTCTTCGCGGCCTTCAAAGGTTAAAATGTGTCTTGACTGCACAATTTGTACGCGCTAAGCGCGCTCATTATACCCGGGGGATTCTTATATAGAAGCTTAATATAATTATGATCCTGGATCTATGCCTGCCGCACATGTGTTATTTTTACACATGCACCTTTTCTTTGCCATTATATGCACCGATATGACTTAAGTTTTGGCCAAGCTGGGTTGCCTGGCTCTTGTGTTTATGCCCTACGTTCCCGTTAATTCGGCTAGGGCATAAGGGGAGCACCTCTGCGATTGTTACTATCGGGTCAGCCGGACGTGTACCTCAGACTGGGTGAAGCGGAAAGCTAGCGTTCTTAAGGGAATATTCGGTCGGCGAACAAAGGATGACTTTTTTACTTATTAGAATACATACCCCCAGATGTTTATATCCCGCGTCTGTGGCGCAGTTTGGACATGCACATTAATGCATGCGTACCAGGGAAAGGAACCCTTAATGGAACTATTCTCCCTGGAAGATGTTTCTTACTGTCCATGTAATATAACATAACTAGTTGGGTACTTTTCTGTTCAAGCACTTATGACCCCTACGCCTGGTTTCCACGCGTACCCTAGTTTTTATATAACTGAGCGGGTATTCGAATACACTCCGGACTGTCGGGTCCGGAGGTCGAAGAGAAAATGTCTGCCATGACAAATGATTTACAATCCGGCTAGGGACAATATATGTCACTCGAAGTACACAGTCACTTAGACTGACTAAATTCTTCTTCTATACCATCCAACAGGCTGTCTAGCCTACAATCCTGTTGGGAATACTTTGCAGCTAATTTCACCTGGTCATACACCAAGCTGACGGGGATCTCTTTCCCGTCAGGCCCTATAGGTCCGACCTCGGCCATATGGTTCGGGTCAGCCTTGGTATATCGAGTCTTCACCATGGCCCAGGCTTCCCTTGCACCTTGTCGACATGCAGATATCTTCCATAATCGGAAGCGCCGCCGCGCTCCCTTGAGTATCTCTACAAGCTCCCCCATGCCTCTTGGCAGGGAGGCAGATGGCCACAAGGCCTGGGCAAGGTCCTGCATCACCTTCTGAACTTGTTCGTGCAGTTGTGAGAGCTCTGGCAGAAGATCTCACGCAGCCCCGGGCATCTCCTCTCTGGGACGGCCCGTCAGCATACCTATAGATATAGCTCTGTTAGCTGGTTTCTTCGTCGAACTCTATAGAAGTTCGCTCAAGCACTTACTGAAAATGCCGCGTCGAAGCCTCTTATTCTCCTTTACGGAGTCAACCAGCTGGGCCCGAAAATCTTTCAGTTGAACATCCAGCCGGGTATTGGCACCTCGGAGATCATTTTTCTCCCGCCTAACTTGTGTAAGCACGCACTTGCCAGCCTTCAGCTGTCGTTGAGCATGTTGCTCCTTCGGATTCACTCTGAGATCATTTGCAGAATCTATTGATTAGATTAGCATGCAAGCCAAATATTAACTGGTATATCTCGTTCTTTTTGATAGGAACAAGTGTTACCAGATGGGGCCTTCTTGGACTCCTCCATTTTGGCAACTGCAGCGTGTAGCTGGGCTTTGCACTCCTCCAGCTCTTGAGACAACTGGGTATTCTTCTCAGTAAGAACCTATGCAAATAATGATCCTTAAATCAGTTGCGCCAACTATTTCAAGTCTCAGGGGCTACTTATATATATATATATAATTATCATATTTTCTTACCCATATATCCTTTACATACTGGTCCGTGGCTCTGGCAAGACCATTTTGAGCAGCTCGGATGTGCGCGTCCCCTGAGTTGAAGGCATCAAACACCTCTTCAAAAAAACCGGGGTCGTGGAGTACGGCCCGGCAACGCCTGTCCTTCATGGCACTCTCCACTTCGGAATTTGTAGCGGACAGCCTATCCGCATCCTCAGCAGGAGGAATATCCGACGTTGTCCCCACATTAGCATCTGCCTCCAAGTCCGGCTCTGGAGCCCGGCTGGTGGAGGCATGGCTGGCAGGCTCTCCGGATATGGTCCAACGAGCGTTTTTCCTGGTTTTGACCACAAACGTTATTATATTTTAAAGACAATAACCACGGAGCAGGGTTCTTTTTCATACCTCTGCGATGGCATCTCAGTCCTGACCGCCTTCCTTTTAAGCCTACCCGGTTTCGGTGCCCCTTGTTGGTGAGTCACTGCGGGTTCGGCATGGCGTCCCGAGGGCCTTCCATGCAAGACACCATACGTGTGCGGTGGGTGAAGTGCGAAAAAGGGGATCCTTCTCAGAAGTTGGGACTCCGGTTTTACTTACATGTGATGCAGGGAGCAGTCCAGTATAATCGGCGGTGATGGCCACCAAGGCACCGTCGCGGCTTAACTGATAAAATGTCTTGTCGATGAGCTCCACAAATATGTCCGGATCTTCTTTGAGTCCGGGATCGAGGGCTCGATCAGGGTCCTCTAGCTGTGGAGATGGGCTGTGAATCTCCCTCACAGCTTTTCATAGTTCCTGCTATGAAATAGCAAGGTAAATATTTATGACAAAGAAAGCGAGAAGGTTTGGAGTAAAAAGCAGCATCTCACCCAGTTTGGGCGGTTGTACATGGAGAATCCTGAAGGAAATATGCCCTAGAGGCAATAATAAAGTTATTATTTATTTCCTTATTTCATGATAAATGTTTATTATTCATGCTAGAATTG
Organism: Triticum aestivum; assembly: GCF_018294505.1. Classification (NCBI taxonomy): domain Eukaryota; kingdom Viridiplantae; phylum Streptophyta; class Magnoliopsida; order Poales; family Poaceae; genus Triticum; species Triticum aestivum. The sequence continues at coordinate 103,567,121 of NC_057812.1, forward strand.
TATTAACCGGAAACATAATACATGTGTGAATACATAGACAAACAGAGTGTCACTAGTATGCCTCTACTTGACTAGCTCGTTAATCAAAGATGGTTATGTTTCCTAACCATGGACAAAGAGTTGTCATTTGATTAACGGGATCACATCATTAGTTGAATGATCTGATTGACATGACCCATTCCATTAGCTTAGCACCCGATCGTTTAGTATGTTGCTATTGCTTTCTTCATGACTTATACATGTTCCTATGACTATGAGATTATGCAACTCCCGTTTGCCAGAGGAACACTTTGTGTGCTACCAAACGTCACAACGTAACTGGGTGATTATAAAGGAGCTCTACAGGTGTCTCCAAAGGTACATGTTGGGTTGGCGTATTTCGAGATTAGGATTTGTCACTCCGATTGTCGGAGAAGTATCTCTGGGCCCTCTCGGTAATACACATCACTGAAGCCTTGCAAGCATTGCAACTAATGAGTTAGTTGCGGGATGATGTATTACGGAACGAGTAAAGAGACTTGCCGGTAACGAGATTGAACTAGGTACGGGATACCGACGATCGAATCTCGGGCAAGTAACATACCGGTGACAAAGGGAACAACGTATGTTGTTATGCGGTCTGACCGATAAAAGATCTTCGTAGAATATGTAGGAGCCAATATGAGCATCCAGGTTCCGCTATTGGTTATTAACCGGAGACGTGTCTTGGTCATGTCTACATTGTTCTCGAACCCGTAGGGTCCGCACGCTTAAGGTTACGATGACAGTTATATTATGAGTTTATACATTTTGATGTACCGAAGTTAGTTCGGAGTCCCGGATGTGATCACGGACATAACGAGGAGTCTCGAAATGGTCGAGACATAAAGATTGATATATTGGACGGATATATTCGGACACCGGAAGTGTTCCGGGGAAGTTTCGGATAAAACCGGAGCACCGGGGGGTTACCGAAACCCCCCGAGGGGTTAATGGGCCTCATGGGCCTAAAGTGGAGAAGAGGAGGGGCTGCCAGGGCAGGCCACGCGCCCCCTCTCCCCCTAGTCCGAATTGGACAAGGAGGAAGGGGCGGCGCCCCCCTTTTCCTTCTCTCCTTCCCCCTCTCCTACTTAGACAAGGAAAGGGAGGGGAGTCCTACTCCCGGTAGGAGTAGGACTCCTCCTGCGCGCCTCCTACTAGGGCCGGCCGCACCCCCCTTGGATCCTTTATATACGGAGGCAAGGGGCACCCCTCACTCTGTGCATTTTAAAACCGAACCGAAAAACCATACCGAAAATAAACCGAACCGAACCGATTTTTTTGTTTTTATGGTTTCTGGTTTCGGTATGGTATGAACTTTTCATACCGATTTGAACTTTGGTTTTTATGGTATATACCGAAAAACCGAATGGTTAACCGAATAAACCGAAGTAAAAGATAAATTTATATTTCTTGAGATGAACAACCGTACAAGTTGTCATTTTTCTTGTACATGAGTCAAATTCACTACTAAGCACCAACATTTTTCTTGTAACATTGTCATTTTTCTCTTTTTAAAATGCTAAGCACGTCCATAACCATCAACAGATGAATCAATGCATGCATATATACTTATATATATAGTCATATACTATTTGTGTAAAATAGAATGTGTTTTGAGTCATAAATTTGCAAATTATTATTACGTCATTTTCAAATTCGCGTCAACTTTGGTTTTTATGGTATATACCGAAACCATACCGAAATAATTTGGTATATACCGAAACCGAACCGTATTTTAATTTCATACCGTATTTACCGAAGTATTAATACCGCACATACCGAAAAACGGTATAAACCGAACCATGTAAACCGAATAAACCGAACGCACAGGGCTAGGCACCCCTAGACACACAAGTTGATCCACGTGATCATATTCTTAGCCGTGTGCGGTGCCCCCTTCCACCATAGTCCTCGCTAATATTGCAGCGGTGCTTAGGCGAAGCCCTGCGACGGTAGAACATCAAGATCGTCACCACGCCGTCGTGCTGACGGAACTCTTCCCCGACACTTTGCTGGATCGGAGTCCGGGGATCGTCATCGAGCTGAACGTGTGCTAGAACTCGGAGGTGCCGTAGTTTCGGTGCTTGATCGGTCGGGCCGTGGAGACGTACGACTACATCAACCAAGTTAACGCTTCCGTTGTCGATCTACAAGGGTACGTAGATCACACTCTCCCCCTCTCGTTGCTATGCATCACCATGATCTTGCGTGTGCGTAGGAACTTTTTTGAAATTACTACGAAACCCAACAGTGGCATCCGAGCCTAGGTTTTATGTGTTGATGTTATATGCACGAGTAGAACACAAGTGAGTTGTGGGCGATATAAGTCATACTGCTTACCAGCATGTCATACTTTGGTTCGGCAGTATTGTTGGACGAAGCGGCCCAGACCGACATTACGCGTACGCTTACGCGAGACCGGTTCTCCCGACATGCTTTGCACAAAGGTGGCTAGCGGGTGACAGTTTCTCCAACTTTAGTTGAACCGAGTGTGGCTACGCCCGGTCCTTGTGAAGGTTAAAACAGCACCAACTTGACAAACTATCCTTGTGGTTTTGATCTAAAAAGCACGGACACGCCAGGAATCGCCGAACTGCCGTCCTGATACGCGGGGATACGGGGATACGGCGAGATACGGCGGGATACGCGAATTTTGGAGTATCCCCGAAATTCGAATTAAAAAAAAAGAAAAAACGACTGGGATACGCTGGGATACGCGGGGACACGTTAGGGATACGGCCTGGCCCAAAAACACACCCCCGGCCCAGCCACGGCCCAATATGTAACCCTATTTTGCAGGGTCTCCAGCGTGCCATACGAGCTGCTCCCTGCCTCCCAGCTCGAACAGAAGCAGCCACCACCTTCTGGATCGAGGTTTCCACCACCTGGACTTGCCACCGCCGGCGCCGGCGACTCCTGGATTCGACGGCGACCACTGGATCGAGAAGCAGCAGCAGTCTCTCTCTCTCCTCGCCTACTCGACTCCTCGCAGCTGTAGCCTGTAGGTAACCCAGCAGCTTCTCCATTCTTCAACCTCTTCCTCTTTTATTCTTCAGATTCAGATTTTGTTCCATTGTTAAGGGATTAAGCTATTGGGTCTGGATGCTTGCTACTTGCTAGCTTGTTGTTGTTGCTACCTCTCTGCTTGTGCTGCTGCTGTTTGTTATGCTGTTGCTGCTTGCTTGTGCTGCTTGGGCTGATGCTGCTGCTGCTAGCCTGCTAGTGCTACTGCCTATTTCTGAATTTAACAGCTTGTGTTGCTGCACACTTGTTGATAGGTAGCAACTAGCAAGTGGCATGGCATCTGGGAGCGCCACAGCTGGTAGCCAATCGCCCGTGGGTGAGAGTGAAGGCCGTCTTGGTCCTGGTGCACCGGGGCACCGGGGGGTTACCGGAACCCCCCGGGGGGTTAATGGGCCTCATGGGCCTAAAGTGGAGAAGAGGAGGGGCTGCCAGGGTAGGCCGTGCGCCCCCTCTCCCCCTAGTCCGAATTGGACAAGGAGGGAGGGGCGGCGCCCCCCTTTTCCTTCTCTCCTTCCCCCTCTCCTACTTAGACAAGGAAAGGGAGGGGAGTCCTACTCCCGGTAGGAGTAGGACTCCTCCTGCGTGCCTCCTACTAGGGCCGGCCGCACCCCCCTTGGATCCTTTATATACGGAGGCAAGGGGCACCCCTAGACACACAAGTTGATCCACGTGATCATATTCTTAGCCGTGTGCGGTGCCCCCTTCCACCATAGTCCTCGATAATATTGTAGCGGTGCTTAGGCGAAGCCCTGTGACGGTAGAACATCAAGATCGTCACCACGCCGTCGTGCTGACGGAACTCTTCCCCAACACTTTGCTGGATCGGAGTCCGGGGATCGTCATCGAGCTGAACGTGTGCTAGAACTCGGAGGTGCCGTAGTTTCGGTGCTTGATCGGTCGGGCCGTGGAGACGTACGACTACATCAACCAAGTTAACACTTCCGTTGTCGATCTACAAGGGTACGTAGATCACACTCTCCCCCTCTCGTTGCTATGCATCACCATGATCTTGCGTGTGCGTAGGAATTTTTTTGAAATTACTACGAAACCCAACAAATCCATCTCGCGGCTTAATACGGATGAACTCCTCTTCCTCTCCCTTATATAAATCGGACAATATTTTCGTCAGAGCGGTGGCGGAGTCCGGACCTTTACGGCCATAGCGGGTGGCATCATCTTCTCCATTGAAGTGCCACATGGGTTTTCCCCGATATTGAAGTGGTTGCACCCCCCGCATTATACATATTGACATAACCTCGATTATTGTTAGTCCTGATTCGGCCAGTGTCTTTATCCGGCTCATCAGGTAAAGGACCTCTCTGTTATCTTCCTCCTGGGGGCTCCGAGGGCGCCAGCTACGGCGTTTCTTCAAAGGGGCGTTGTTGAACTCAGGAAGGCCCATCCGAATAGGGTCTAGAAGGGGAACATCCTCCATATAAAACCACTCCGAAGGCCAGTCTTCGGATGTCTTCTTCAGAGTACCGGTCAGGTATCCGGTCCCGGCGATGCACCATATTTCGGCTCCGCCCACTTGAAATATTGACCCCTTCTTTGTATGGGGCACAAGGCAGAATAGCCTCTGCCATAGCTCGAAATGAGCTTCGCAGCCCAGAAACAGCTCGCAAAGGGCAACGTAGCCTGCGATGTGTAATATGGAGGCGGGAGTAAAGTTATGCAGCCGGAGGCCATAGAACTCCAGGAGCCCACGGAGGAATGGATGGATTGGAAATCTGAGTCCCCTCAGTAAATAAGGGACGAGGCATACCCGCTCCCCCGTGGATGGGTTGGGAAAGCTTTCCGCTTGCTTCCCGCCATTATAAGTGGCTAGTCCGGCTCGGACGGGGACCATGTACGCAGGAGGGAGAAACCCCTGGGTCTGCAACTCTACTAGTTGGCTATGGGGAATAGAACACTTCTCCCAACTACTTGGCTTAGGGCTACGGGGGCGAGAGGAGGAGCTGCGGTGGCCGGCCATGATGGGATGGATTTTTTCGGGCACGCTCCGATGGATACTCGCTGTGGGAAGGTGGTGTGATCTAGATCTGAAGATCCCCGACTGTTTAAATAGACAATTCATCTGCCTGGTTAGGGTGGTAAATGTAAAAACACCCCGACCTCTCGCATTCACTCGACACGTGGAAGATAGCCATTATTAAGGCACATAAGCCGAGGAGTGCAACATTCATGGGAGGTCAGACACAACTCGTTACGACAGGTACTCAGGATTTGGAGGAGAACCCGCCTTGCAATGCCGAAGACAATTTGTGCGCCGGACTCATCGTCATTGAAGCCTGGTTCGGGGGCTACTGAGGGAGTCCTGGATTAGGGGGTCCTCGGACAGCCGAACTATATCCCTTGGCCGGACTGTTGGACTATGAAGATACAAGATTGAAGACTTCGTCCCGTGTCCGGGTGGGACTCTCCTTTGCGTGGAAGGCAAGCTTGGCAATTCGGATATGTACATCTCCTCCCTTGTAACCGACTCTATGTAACCCTAGCCCCTCCGGTGTCTATATAAACCGAAGGGTTTAGTCCGTAGGACAACAACAATCATACCATAGGCTAGCTTCTATGGTTTAGCCTCTCCGATCTTGTGGTAGATCAACTCTTGTAATACTCATATCATCAAGATCAATCAAGCAGGAAGTAGGGTATTACCTCCATCGAGAGGGCCCGAACCTGGGTAAACATTGTGTCCCCTGCCTCCTGTTACCATCCGCCTTCGACGCACAGTTCAGGACCCCCTACCCGAGATCCACCGGTTTTGACACCGTCAGCCGTCCCTTTTCTTCTTGTCCTTTACCTCTCCACCCCATGCGCCGTAGTAAAACATAGCACTGTCGAGAACAAACTTGATGTGGGTGTAATCCTTTTTGTTAATGTTCTTCGACGAGTCCAAGTAAAGAGTGTGGGAGTATCGGGGGTAGAGGATGATGAGGACGGTGCGCCCGCCGCTGCGCAAAATAAGTACACCTCAAATTAATTAGCCTCCATCGTGCAAATGAATGGTTGAAATCAAAGGAAGGATATCTGCGCGGATGACTTACAGGGGATGATAAGGCACGAGAATCGCCTCCTTGTCCTTATTGGCGGGCATGAAATTGTTGATGTATTCCCTCGCGTATTCACGGTGCTTTGCGCAGACTTCCAAGAAGCCCTCGTGCATGAAGTACGGGTCAGCGACGCAGATATGAGGTATCTGCTCAACCCTGATGAGGTAGTTTATGTGCAAAGCATAAAGGCGGACAAACGCAAAATCCAGCTTCTTCAAGCGAAACATGTCGAAGATGTAATCAAATCGAAGGAAGAACTTCTCCGCAGGGAATGTGTCAACGTACGACAATCCTCGCGGCATGTTAACCACGTAGAGTGGGTATCCTGGATTTTTTGAGGCGATGAGGCCTTTCTCTATCCGCAACACATCGTCATGAAGTCTCCTTAAATCGCTGAGTCTGGCCCCTAGCGCTGCTTCAGGTAGGATTGGTTGACTGGGGATATGTCATTTTGCCGCATCGAGGATATCTATACGGTCTTGAACCCAAGGCTGCTAAGGCGGCTGGATCATAGAAGCAGCTTTTTTGCCTTTCCTAGGTCTCTTCCTAGACTTCTTTACTACCGGAAGGTTGTCCATAATATGTTCAGACTCCGGAGGCGGCAATTTAGGCACCGACTCATGACGCTCAAACCCTAAGTAGGCGCCAGTATTGACATACTGTTGAGTGTCATCACCATCCTCATCCTCATCTATGGCGACGTCACTAGCGACTAATGGAGTAGGTGAGGTGTTGATGTTCATACCTAACTGCGTGCTCGTGGGTGTGCTCCCGGCCGCCTCCAGACGAAGCAGACTCTTTGGCCACAACAGGACCCACCCATTGCAACAATCACCAAGCCGTCGCAGGGTCTCGTCGTCATCCCCCACTAGTACCAGAGGAGCCAAATTCTCGTGGCCCGGTTTGACACCGGCCACGGAAACCTTGAAGATGTCCGGGGGGATTGGCCGGCTGTGGAACAATGGTTCCTTCGGCTCCATTATCGTCGCCTTCCCCACGTCCACCTTCTGGTCGCCGATGGTGTACAATATGGTGCACGGGGTTTCGTCGGCCTGCAAAGAAAAGTTTGCGACGTGAGGCATCCGAAAGGCAATGAAAACGGTAGATTATACATTTATTGAAGGGGGCCGGTGTGATAGATACCGTGAGGGCGTCGAACTCAGCCAAAGACGAAGCACCGCCGAGCACATCCGGTGCCAGAGCCTGTGCCAGAGCAGGTGCGGGAGCCGGTGCAGGAGCCGGTGCAGGAGCAGGTGCAACTACAGGTGCTGGTGCAACACTAGTCGAGCTGCTCCTGAGGAAGTCAGCAAGGGGAAAGTCCGCTGCATTTTTTTTCTTCTGGATTTTGCCTGCTCCAATTGAAAACGGCCGGAACCAAGGTAGTAGGCATATCTACAAGCACATGTTTTGCGGCAGCTACCACTGTTGCGACTGTCTCAGATGATTTCTTTTCAACTGCAATCTCAACCTTCTTGTCGATGTTTTCTTCAGTTAACCTCCGTCTTTCCTTTCTCTCCTCCGTGGTCTCACACTAGTACTTCTTCCACATGGCGCCATCTCCGACACCGTGCACACGTCCATACGACGGTCGACTCTCCATCGGGAGTCTTTTCAATATGTTCAATGCTCGGTTGAATGGAGTGTCCCACTTGGGCCTCGCCAACGCCTCAGACGGCGAGTCGCTTTCAGCCGCAATCCTGTGCTGCTCTCTCTGCAAAAGGCACAAGGATCGTTTACAAATATGACTAACATGCAGTCGAATTGATCAAAAACTAAAATTACCAGCAGTCTCATGAACTCCGTCGTGACCGCGTTCTTCTCGAAAACCTTCTTCACTGGGTCCCAACGGTGTCGGGCCCTGAGGACGTCACGCTCCTGCGGGGCGGTGAACTCTGCCAAGGGGTCTGGGATGCCCAGACTCGTGGCTTTCGCGTCCTCCTTGGCCCATATGGACCTCTTCCCGCCGTAACCACGGCTTCCGAGGTGGTGGCACCCAATGTTCTTCTGTTGAAGCCCCTTCATGTAGTTTGACTTTTTTTGGCAGCTTCGGCCTCGCAAGCTGCCTTGAATATTTGAAAGTGCTCTACCGTGATTGTCGGATTATCCTTTGCAATCTCGGAGTAGGGTTCCTTTTCGTTGACGATCCGATATTTCACCCTTGCTTTCCAGGTGGCCAACGCATTGCTAAACTTGCTCATGGCGTGTTTGTTTTCTTCATTGCCGGGTCCTTATCTAGATCTTTATAATCCTTTTCATTCCGGCCCGGGAACAAGAATATCTGGTGCAACTTCTTTAGGAGGGAGGGCCTCATATTATCTATCTTGTTTAGTTTCTCATCGTTGATGGTGGCGGTTGTCCGTATGATGCAGCCTATTTGATTGCCGTAGCACACGCGCGCTTCCTCGGGCCCGTTTGGCTCAAAATTGCTGTCATCCACCTCCGTGACCACTAGTCTAGTAGTCCTGAGCTTGTTAGGAAGACATCGCCTCTTTGCTTTCGGTTCTATACCGGCTCTGCTAGTCTCGGTGCCGGTCTCAGTCTCAGCGCCGGTCTCAATCTCAGTGCCGGTCTCGATGTCGGTCTTAGTCTTCGATGTGACAGGTGGACCCAGCAACATCAACTATTGATCATTGGCTTCCCTCAAAAATTCCTCTACCGCCAGGTACACGTTGTCGCAGTCATCAGAACCCTGTCCTTCATCATTGCTAGCCATGTTTCCTATGATTAAATATAGTCAATTAATTCTAGACCTAATAAAATGAATAATGACATAAAAAAGGCCTATGCTTTGCAGGAACATTGACTCCTTCCCGGTGCGGCAAACCCCGGGCACTCGATATGTCCTAGTTTGTAGCACAAGTCATGCCGAAATTCACGGAAAATTTCGGCATGACTTTTGCTAAAAAGTGGACAAATCGAGCACCTGAAATTTGCCGGAATGGAAATGAATCAATATTCCGGCAAAACATAGGCCACTCGGCTTCATTCCCTGGAAACAATGTTCAAATATCCATCTTCGACACCGCAACACATGTCCAAATATACACAAGCAACCACATATCCAAATATACATGTCCAAATTTCACAAGCTAATTCAAAAACTAAGTGTAGAAGAAAATTCATTTAACTACTAATAGAACAAAATTTAGTTAACTTTAGTGCTCTATAATGATGAAAGGAAAAAAATTTAGTTAACTACTAATTTCATTCATTTAGGTTATTCATTTAACTTCACCTAATTAACCTACTGTACCACTACTGCCCTAACCTAATTAACATCTACTAGTACCACTACTGCCCTAACCTAATTAACATCTACTAGTATCACTGTATACTACAAGTAGCACTGCTACAACATTTTCTTCATTTTTTCTTTTAAAAAATCTATCAAAACAAAAACCCTAATTAAACCCTACCGCCCTAACTAACTTTTGTTGTAAACCAATTTTTTTGCTCTAAACTATTTTTTGCTCTAACATCTACTACTTAACATCTTTTGCTCTAAACTATTTCTTTTTCTATAAACGAACTTTTGCTCTAAAATGCAAAGAGAGAGGAGTGGTGGGGGAGGGGTGGGGGGCTTACAAAGAGGGGAGAGACGGTGGCGGGGAGGTGCTCGGCGACGGAGGCAGGGGGCTCGCGCTCGGGCAGCGGCGGTCCTGGGCGGGCTCAAGCGGCGGTGCGGTCGAGGGCGACGACTGTGAGGTCGAGGGCGGCCTCGGGCGGCGGCGGTGAGGCTGAGGGCGGCCTCGGGGGGAGACGGTGAGGTTGCGGGCGTCCACCCCGGCAGGAGACGGTGGCGAAGTGGGGACGCCGCGAATTGGGGAGACGGCGGTGAAGTGGGGCGAGGGATTTGGGGGAGAAGTGGTGGCCGGGGGGAGGGAAACCGCTGGTTAAGTGAAACATAACGGTAGCACGTTTCTGAAAACGCGCTATAGCTAAGTTAGCTACAACGCGTTTTCAGAAAAGCGCTACTGCTATGCCTTTCTCCCTTTTCCCTTTTTTCATTTATTTTTCTTTACATTTTATTTTTTCCTTTCTCCTTTTTCTATTTCTTTCATTTTAATTTACTTTTCTACTTGTTTTTCATTTTATTTTATTTTTGTTAGCAGTAGCGCCTTACACCTAAACGCGCTGCTACAACAATATTAGCGGTAGCGCTGTTTATAAAAGACTGCTACTACTATGTATAGCCTATCGGCTTAGTGGTGGGAATTTTAGTAGTAGCGCTTTTACCATGGGACACGCTACTGCTATATATGTATCTGCAACACGGTTATTCTGCACGCGCTACTGCTGTGTAGGAGTAGCGCAGTTTTTTAACAAGCACTACTGCTACTGGTTAGGATTTATGTTCGGCTTTTAAACCAATCTTGCATCTGTATGTTTGCGGACAGGAGGTTGGCAATGCCCTCAACCCATGTTCGGGCTGCTCTGATATATGCGCCCACTAAATTAAACGCATTGAATTCCTGATTGGAAAAAGCGAGGTGGTGCAAGGGTTCCCTCCGTCGTCAGTGATTCATCACACTTTCAACTTCGGAATTAGTAAACGAGACTTCTTCTGGATCTTCCAAAGGCGGGTCTGTGGCAGGATCTTCCCCATTGACCCCGGCCCGAGCGGAAGACCCAAGACCGGGGTTACGCCCCGAAAACTCCTGGACGTCTTCGGACGATGGTGGCAGTACTCTTCTTCTGCAAGTCTCAATAATGTTAAAAGGGATCTATGATGGAAACGTTTGCAATGGCTCCGAATATACTACCTTTGGGCCGAGGGTGCTACCGGTGCAGCTCCCACTGCTGCCTTATGCTTGGAAGCTCCATTGTTGGCTGGCGCCAACGCATTCGGCGCCCCTCCCATTGGTGTTCGGCGCGTGGTGCGCTGTCCCTTGGGAGCAGAAGTCAACACACTTGGGGTAGTGCGGGGCAAGTGCGCCGTTCGGGAATTGGCCTTCTTGTTACTTACAACAAAAGAGGGGAGGGCCCCTGGATGATCGCTGATGAGGGCCACCTTGGTAGCATCAAGGCTTTCCTGAAAAAAGATGTCTTCAAAATCGATGGAAGTCTCGGGATCATCATGAAACCCTGGGTCATCGTCACGAGAGTGGCTCTCTGGTTGAGGAGAGGGGCAACTAATAGACTCAACCTGGCACCTCCAATTCTGTTTGGAAAATAGTAGATCCGGTAAGTATATGGATGAAACATCCGGGCTGTATGATAGGAAGTTAAACTTACCCATTTTGGGGGATTGTAACTTGCGTAGCCATCCCTGTTCCTTAAATGGGCAAACTCTTCTTCCTCTCCTTTGAAGAGATTGGCTAGTATTGCAGCCATGGCTGCTTGATTATCCGGTCCTTGTCTTTTGTAGCAGGTCGCGTCGCTTGTCCCGTTATAACATCACAGAGGATGCATTCTCTGTTGGAGAGGCTGTATGCTGTCACACCCTAGCTAGTTCATGCATTAGAGTGATTACATCATGTTTAATTTTCCTAGAAAGATGACATGGGGATGACAGAACCCCCAGCACCCCCTGGAACAACTAGGGTTTACTAAAAACTTTTTCAATGAACCTGAAATGCCCTTCTAAAAAGTCCACCCTTTTTGTTTTGGGTTAAAACCTTTGACAAAAATGGTGCACATTTTTCTAGGACATCTTAAGGTCATTGGATTAATTCATATAGTATTTGCATTTGGGCATTTAAATGCTATAAAATATTTTAAATGCTCAAATAATCATAAACTAAATTTTTTACTGTTGGATATATTCTAAGCAGTAGCCATGATTAATTTTATGATTTTTGGAAATGCCCTGGCATTTTTAATAAAGCCCTGAAGTTACAGAAATAATAGAAAATAAATAAAAACAGAAAAAGAGAGGGATAGGAACTAACCTGGTGCAGCCCACCTGGCAGCCCACTGGCCGGCCTAGCCCAGCAGGCCCAGGTGCCAGTCGTCCCCAACCTCCTGCCAGTGGGCAGGAGGGCGCGTGCCGTCGCGCGCTAGCCACGCGCCGGGCCACCTCCTGCTTCCCGCCGCTTCCTCAATGCCCTGGGGGCGCCACGCGGACCCTTGGACCCCCTCGACCGCTCCCCTATCTCCCTGCCTCGTCTCTCTTCCTCTCTCTCTCGAACCCGAGCGCAGCCGTCGCCGCCGACGAGCACCGCTGTGGCCACAACCACTGCCTCGCCTCGCCAACACGCTCAGAGGCTCCGCCTCGACCCACTCCTCCTCCTCACCGCGCCAAGTGAGCCGGGACGCTCCGCAGCGTCATCATCGCCACCGTCTTCAACCTCGGGAGACGGTCACCGCCGACGTCGATTCACCGTCGCCAAGCCGTCCCCGAGCAAGCCGAGCCCCTCTTCGTGATCGCTGTGAGCTCCGCGACCGTTTCCCCCTCTTCCCCGCTCCGTTTGATCGCTGTAGCTGTCTCCCCCTTGATGACCGAAACGCGCCGCCGCCTGAGCTCAACGTCCGCGTGGCTCCGGTGACCTTTTGGTCCCGGGTGTGCGTCTGATTGTCGGTGTACAAAAAGAGGGGTACACTTTTTTGTACCCCTATAACTGTGCACGGGCAGTCTGAGCCACGGGCACCACCACACCAAGCAAGGCAAGGGAGGTGAGCCAGGGTAAGACGGAAGCTCAAGAGAACTAGAACGACGCCAAGCTCAAGACCACGAAGAGCAAAGGGAACGAAGCGGACTCCCCCAGCAAGATCCTTGCCGGGGGACAGTTCTAGCAGCCCCGGCAAGACCCTTGCCATGGCAACTCGTCCCGCGCCTACGGAGCAAGTCACCCTTGAGTCTACTGCCCCCCAAAGGGCAAGGATTCGGGAGACATCCCCGTGGCGGCATGTAGATCTTCGTGAAGACATTCAAGATCAGATACGCACTAAGGAGACGACAACCCTTGGCGGGATCCCAGCCGAGGAGGACCACAAGGCCCCCGGCAAGCGCCTTGCTGGGGATGACAGCAGGCGCCTCGGCAAGACCCTTGCCGGGGCCCCGGCAAGGCCCTTGCCGAGGCCCCGGCAAGGCCCTTGCCGAGGACACTCACAGGGCCACCACCAGGCCCACGCCGACTAAACCTCCACCACCACATGCATGCAGCTGCCGACCCAACCAGCTAGGTAGGCACCTGCGTGGCGGCATGCAGATCTTCGTGAAGACCCACCACTGCGCCACCTCAGCTGCCTGCCTACCTACGTGGCATCGCAGGCATCGCTGGCCAGGGCGCGTGTCGACGCAAGAAGGAGCGGCGACGGACGAGACAGGTTTCTCCCCCATCCCCGATAAAGCAAGGACACGTAAGCGAGACACATTAAATGCGCCTTGTCATGTAATACGAGGGATAACCTCGCATCACTGTACCCTTTCCACCTCCTGTGTGCCACTATGGCATCCCCTTTTTTCTATAAAAGGAGGCCCGAGGCGACCAGGAGGGGGATTCGGCTTTTTGGAGCTCCTCACGCCCCATAGCTAGCTCAAGAACACCGATATACAATCCACCAAAGCAGGAGTAGGGTTTTACGCATCCTTGCGGCCCGAACCTGGATAAACAAACTGTGGGCTACCTGTTAGATCCGCTCTTCCCACGACCCCGCGCACCGCTAACCGTAGTAGGGATTCTTGTGATCCCATAGGTGTCGTTCCGCACCGACACTGATGTGTTCGCCGCATGTTGTAGAGAAACTCACGTGCTTTGGACTGTCCGTTTGCACACCACAACACCAACCCCGCAACCGCCCGAGCTCCGGTCGCCGCTGCTGATGCCGCCGTCGTCCCTACCGTCCACCTCAGGCCTCCCTAAGGCCACCTTCGGACGCGTCGTGATTCCAGCTTCCTGTAGAGCTCAGCCACGCATCCATCCATCGCCGGAGTTAGCCGGAAGGGCGACTCCGCCGCGTCTGTGTACTCGCTAGCGATTAGCCACCGGTGATAGCCACTGTTTGGGGTTAATCACCCCGCTAACTAAGCCTCTAAGCCACTAACAGCCGGGCCCCACCGAATTATTTAAACCCCTAACAAAATTAGTTAGACTTAAGTTAATCCCGGTGGACCCACGCGTCAGAGTTGACTGTGCTGACGTGGGCATTGACCTGGCCCACATGTCCATGACACTAATGGCACTGGGCCACTGACTGGTGGGTCCCATGCGTCAGGTTTGACTCTGGCCAGCCCCGTTGACCGCTGGAAATCAACCATAGCTCCAAATTAAACAAATTATATATGAAAAATGATCAAAAAATCCAATCTATCCATCTGTACTAGTTTCATGCATGACAAAACACTTTAACCTTGTTGTTTAGGTGAAACAATCTAATACACTTATAATGCATAAGAACTTAAGCTTCCATTTGAATCTTTGATTCAAATGGACCCATTTCAACTTGTTTCACATTGCATTAGGCAGGACACCTCATATGTCATGTCATAGCATGCATCATATTGTTGCATATTGCCATGTGATGATTCTGTTCTGTGGTGTCTTTCGTGGTAGGTTCTGCCTCTGAGGATATTTCCGAGTATCCAGCTGAAGGGCAGTACCCTACTACCACTCCATCAGGCAAGCAGCCCCATTGATCATATCAATACAATCCCATGTTCTCGCCTCTGCTCTCATTTACTGCATTAAGACAACAACGTTTCAAACTGCTGTGTGCTATGGTAGTTGAACCCTTATCCTCTGCATGACTTGTCTTTGCCACAGTAACTAGATGAAACCCACTAGCATGTGTAGGAGTTGATTGAGCCATGTATGTGTTTCCTACCTTGCTATGCCTGCTATGCTTAGAGTTGAGCCAGGTCTGGTTCATCTGGGTGATGGGCTAGAGTGAAATGATTATGTCGGTAATGTGAGGGATGTGTTGAACATGTTTTGGTAAAGGTATCGATGAGAGGCCATGTAGGAGTACATGGTGGGTTGTTTCATTGAGGCCGTCCCTAAGAACTGAGATCTGTATGTGTGATTTAAGAATCAGTTACTACCATACATTGGGCCCAAAACAAATGGACTCTCTCGGCTTCTTAATCACCCTAGTACTCTGTCCAGGAGTTGCAATTAGTTTATGGTGTTTGTAGGTTATGTGTTGGCGGCCGTGCATAGCGCTGACCCTAGGGGTGGGCTATGATGCGGTAGATACACCGTGGCCGGGTATGCCGGGTGCCCGTTTGGCGTCTCGGGACCCTGTTCACATCGTTCGGGGCCGTATGTGGAAACCTCGGCCAGACTCCCTGCGGATGGAACCTAGATAGGCGATAAACCTGGACTAGAGACTTGAGTGTTTAGGTAGGCCGTGGCCGACACCCTCGTTGGGCTTCCGCTTGAAGGTTGTCGAGTACATGTCGTGTAAACAACGATAAGTGGTGAGAGCGTGTATGAAGAAGTACACCCCTGCAGGGTTAACATCATCTATTTGAATAGCCGCGTCCGCGGTAAAGGACTACTTGGTTGCCTATACAGTTCATAGACAAGTTAATGGTTACTACTAAAAGACTCAAGATAAGTGTGAGTACTGAGGATGGCCCTCTCGTAGGATGACGAGGGAGGATCCCCAGTGGAGTATTGTGTTGGTGATTAGTGGACTCGTGTGCGAAAACTATTTTACTAGTGGTGTCTCGTAGGATAGCTTAGCCAAGAGTCAAAGCTGGCTTGCTGCAATAACTCCACCACCTTCTTGAGAATGAGCATGTATAGTAGGTTCTGTTGTAAGACTTGCTGAGTACCTTTGTACTCATGTTGCTTTAATTACTGTTTTCAGACAACAACACCGCCCCCTCCGATGGGTTTTATGTAGACCTCGACATCGATGAGTAACTTGCCACCCAGGTGGTGATTCTGGCCATGGAGGGCCCTATGTAGATAGACAGGCTTCGACAAGCCTTCTTTCTTTCTAGTGTCTGTACTCAGACTATTTGCTTCCGCATGTGCTTGTATGCTTGTATGACTTGAGTGTCGGGTCATGTGACCCCTACCTGTATGAACATGTTATGTATGGCTCTCTGGAGCCTTTAAATAAAGTACTTGAGTTGTAGAGTTTTGTTGTGATGCCATGTTGTATTTACACATATCGAGCATATTGTGTGTATGATTGAAATGCTTGGTATGTGTGGGACTCGACAATCTAGTTGTTTATCCTTGGCAGCCTCTCTTATGGGGAAATGTAGTCTAGTGCTCCTTGAGCCATAGTAGTCCACTACAGCCTGGTTCACCGGAGTTCTGCTAGCCCAGCACTACTGCTCAGGACACTTGACTGGCCGGCATGTGTTTCACTTCATTCCTATGTCTGTCCCTTCAGGGAAATGTCACGCGGTGATTTTCGGAGTCCTGCCTAGCCTGCTACAGCCCGGGTTCCCCGGAGTCCTATTAGCCCAGTGCTACAGCCCGGATTCACACGCTGCTGACCGACATGCTCGATGTGATTCATGTATGCCTGTCCCCATAGGTCTGTGCCGATTTGGGTTCACGACTAGCCATGTCGGCCCGGGTTCTCTGTCATATGGATGCTAGCGACACTATCATATACGTGAGCCAAAAGGCGCAAACGGTCCCGGGCCATGGTAAGGCGACACCCGTGGGAATACCGTGCGTGAGGCCGCAAAGTGATATGAGGTGTTACCGGCTAGGTCGATGTGACTTGGAATCGGGGTCCTGACATATGCACTGAGCTATGACGGCGGCTGATATGTCTCCAACGTATCTATAATTTTTTATTGTTCCATGCTGTTATAGTATCATTCTTGGATGTTTTACAATCATTTTATAGCAACTTTATATCATTTTTTGGGACTAACCTATTGACATACTGCCTACTGCCAGTTGTTGTTTTTTTCTTGTTTTTTACATTGCATAATATCAGTACCAAATGGAGTCCGAACGCAACGGAACTTTTTGGAGAATTTTTATGGACCAGAAGGAACAACATGGGCCAAAGAAGTACCAGAGGGGTGCCCCGAGGGGGGCACAACCCACCTGGGCACACCCTGGTGGGTTGTGCCCAACTGGTGGCCTCCCGCACCGCCTCTTAGCCCTATAAATACCCAAATATTTCAGAAACCCTAGGGCAGTCGATGAGACACAATTCCAGCCGCCGCAAGTTCCAGAACCACAAGATCCAATCTAGGCACCATCATGGACGGGTTCATGAAAGTGCGTTAAGTCAACTAGAGGGGGGGTGAATAGGCGATTTTTATGAATTCTTCACTGGGAATTTCAGGGTGAGGAAATTCCTAAGAGAAGAACTACTTGCAGCGGAATAAGTACTCAGATGTAAACATAATAGAACATAAGCATGGTCTTTATGATGAAATGAAAACAAGCACAGAGTACAAAACGCGTAAACGCATGACAAAACATGATGAAGACAAACAAACTGAAGAAATTGAACTGAGGAAATTGAGAAAGTCTTCAGTCAAAGTCTTCAAACAGATATGAACAAGCACACAACACGTTAATGAGGAAATGGAATGGGTTGAGGAAATAGAACCAGTTAGCTCGGTGAAGACAATGATTTGGTAGACCAGTTCCAACTGTTGTGACAGTTGTACATCTGGTTAGGGCGGCTAGGTATTCAAACCTGAGGACACCCAGTCCCGGACACCCAGTCCTGAACACACAGCTTAGGACACTTAGTCCTCACCGTATTCCCCTTGAGCTAAGGTCATACAGTCCTCACCCAATTACTTGTGGTAAGTCTTCAGGTGACTTCCAAACCTTCACAGACTCGGTCACTCGGCGATCCACAATTTCCTCTTGGATGCTCTAGACCATGACGCCTAACCGTCTGGAAGATGCACAGTCTTCAAAGGTAACAAGGTCGGATCCACGCAGGATCATTCTCTTTAGTGATGCCCAATCACTTTGGGTTTGGGTTTTCCTCACTTGATTATTTTCGCTCAAAGTCCTCGGAGGATGGGATGCTCTCAAATGACAAGTGTCAGTTTCTCTCGGAGCAGCCAACCAGCTAGTGGTTGTAGGGGGCGGCTATTTATAGCCTAGGGAGCAGCCCGACATGATAAGACATAAATGCCCTTCAATGATATGACCGTTAGGTGGGAAGATATTTTGGGATAGCTAGCGCATAGCACAACAACGGTCGGAAATTTGACTATCAAATTCCACAGGGCTATCATTTTCCTCACTTGTTGGCAATCCGCACTGGCGAATTCCTAACTCCTCAGTCAGAACAAATGCCTTAGAGACCATAAGAACTTCGTCTCTGTCACTGAAGAAGTTGACTGAACTTCGTGAGATTTCCAATAGCTTCACTCGAAGGGATTGGTAGATATAGGATTTTGAGTTGAGCATCACTTGGAAACTTTTCCTTAGTATTTCTTCGACCCCCTTTAACAGTACGATGTTTCCTATGACTCAAGAAAGAGAAAATGAAACTATGAAAACAAAATTCTTCATGCTTCATGTTCCTCGAATGAATACCAAGTCTTCATGGTCACACCAATTTCTTCACTTTCAAAGTCTTCAGAAAGTCTTCTGGAATACAAAGTCTTTAGTCAAAGAACTTCATTTTTAGGGGTCGACTTTCTCTGTAAATATCAAACTCCTCATAGACTTATAGACCTGTGAACACTCACAAACGCATCAGTCCCTTAACCTATAAGTCTTCAGTACACCAAAATCACTAAGGGGCACTAGATGCACTTACAATCTCCCCTTTTTTGGTGATTGATGACAATATAGGTTAAGTTTTCAACGGGGATAAACATATGAAGTGTAAATACTGATATTAAGGAATTTGATTGCAAGATATAGAAGAACTCCCCCTGAAGATGTGCATAGTGAGGAATTTGCTTTTGAAGCAATGCACATTTGAAGAGTAGAATCATGGAGATCTCCCCCTATATCTTGTAATCATACACACATTTGACATATAATATGAAGAATTTGAAATGCATGATGAAATATGGTGACGGATGTAATTCAACATGCGTGCATTAACATATATGAGGAATAAGCATGAAGAAGAACACATCAAAAGTATCAGACCACCATCGGGTTTTAAGTTTACAACTCGATCCAGCAAAGTCTTCAAAAGAACGAGAGTTGTAACTTAGAGAAAAAGCGCCCATATAAGTAGACCCACTTGAAGACTAACTCAAATTTCTCCCCCTTTGTCATCGAATGACCAAAAGGGATGAAAAATGAGGACTAACGCCCCTGAAGAATATCATCACTGAGTCGATGAAGGAGCGCCAGCATTGTTGGGGTCAATTGTTGAAGTCGGGCCTGCCACAGTGTCGTCCAAGTCTTCATGTTCATCAGTCGCGCGTGATGAAGAATATGAGCTGGCTACCAAGGAAGGAACTTTTGTCTTCTTGAATTTCTTCGCCGGTGGTGGCTGAGACCATTCAAAGTCCTGCTTGAAACCCATTTGCTTTAGATCATCTTCACGATACAGATGTGACAAAACAGCCCAGGTGCAACCGAAGACTTCATGGGGGTAGTAATGGTTCTTCTTCACTGCATTGTGTGTAGCAGTCATGTTGTGAAGAATTGAACCAAACTGATGCTTAACCCATTTGTGGTTGCGATCGACCTTCTTGTGAAGATTGAGGAGAAGATCACGATCAGTCGTCACCCTTGGAGCTGTGCCTTGAGGATTTTGCTTAGAAGCATTTGCGGCAGAGTCATGAGTGGCAGAGTCATCATTGGTGGAGTAGGATGCAGCTTTGCGGAACAGACCATCCAATGGACGAATGCCTTCATCAATAATAGCAGTAGCCTTGCCCTTTTCATCAGATGAGGAAAATGTCCGCTTGAGGACTTCTATTGGGGGCAGGTAACTGACATGATTCTAAAAATCAGCCTTGTAGTTGAGTGAAGACCATGTTTTGAGGAATCTCATAATCCAAGGAGCATAAGGCTTCAACTCAAATGGAGAGAGGGCAACATTTTCCAGAGTCCTCATGAAGAAATCATGGTAGTTGATAGGAATGCCATGTATGATATTGAATAGCAGATTCTTCATGATGCCAACAACTTCTTCATCATTGGAATCATGGCCTTTGATTGGACTCAATGTCTTCGTCAGAATGCGATAGACAGCTCTAGGCACAAACATCAATTCCTTCACGAGGAATTTGGTCATTGGAGCTTGACCGGGCTTCAGCGGCTTCATCAACACTTGCATGTAGTGAGCGGTAAGTTCAGGTTCATGATAGATGCAACGAGCGCCTTCAAGGGGAGAACTGACACGCAGGGCATGAAGTAATTCAGAGGCCGGTGCTTTGAAATGTGTGTTCTCTGTCATCCAGTCCAACACCCAAGTGTTCACATCTTCAGCTTCTCCGGTGATGTGCAGCGTTGCGTAGAACTGAAGAATTAGCTCTTCATTCCAATCAAGAATATCAGTGCAAAATTTGAGCAGCCCAGCGTCATGAAGAACACTAAGGACTGGCGCGAAGCAAGGCAGTGATTCCATGTCCACGTGAAGAATATGCTCAGGGTCGAAGACTTTGTCTTTGTTGAAAAGCAGCAAAGAATAGAAGTTTGCTTGGCTGGCAGTCCAGAAGCGCTTCCTTCTAAGGCGAGCAGAGTCACAGGGGTTGTAGTCCGTGAAGAATACATGCTCGTGGAAGAAGTCATCAACCTTGAATTTTTGCTTCTTTGAGAAAGGATCCTTTGGCTTGGGGTGAGGAGTGTCAGTCCATTGCATCACAACCTCAAGAATCGCAATCTCAGGATCCACAGGCTGAGGAATTTCAGTTTCTTCTTCAGTGGCAGCCCGGGTCTTCAATTCTTCAGCAGCAATGTCATCAGCACTAGTGGCTGGAATTTCTTCAGGGATAGACCGAGTGGGGTGTGGTTCTTCAGAACCCATTTGAACTTCAGTGGTCACAGGGGACTGAGGAATTTGTTGCAGAGGAGTGAACAATGGAGAATTGGGGTGCTGACTTTCCCAAAAGTCATCATTCAGAACTGGCGTTGTGTACCCAATGTCCACATTCTCATCTTCTCCACTCATTTCTTCAACACCGGCCTCTTCAGCAGTAAACTGAGGCATGGGCGATGAAACAACTGGGGTTGAAGGGATTGCATCCACTTCAATTTCTTCATCCAACTGCTCTGAAGAAGCAGTAGAAGGAATGTCTTCATCGGATCCGCTTGGGATCACATATTCTTCATCAAAAGGAATGAGTTCCTTTGATGGCATGGTTGAGACTGCAACAACATCAATCGGTTTTTCAAACGAGCTGGTCAAGTTCTTCATCTTCTTCGGAGCTGAAGAGTCTGATGAAGTTGATGCTTTCCTTTTCTTCATAGCTGCACGCTTCACAGCCTTGGTCTTCCTCACTTTTGATGCAGAAGGAAGAATTGGATGTGGTGCAGGTGCAGGAGGAGCAGAGGAAATTGGTTCCGTTTCTTCAGGCACAACTGATGTAGTTTCCCTGGTACCAACAGTTTTATTCAAGCACAGCGGTTGAAGCTTCAGCTGTCCTGGCAATTTCTTCAGGCGCAACACTAGTGGTTGCCCTGGCAGTTTCATTAGTGGACGAAATGCAGTCATCAGCCCTGGTAGTAGCATTTTCTTCAGCAGCCTGATTATCATCAGTGGTGCTGGCATTTTCTTCAGTAGGCTAAGCAGATGCTTTAGCCTGAGGAATTTCTTGTTGTGTTGGAGCTGCAACATTGGTAGTGAACTGTTCAGTTAACTTGACAAATCTGACTTTGGCTCCAAGCCAATCTGCACGGTACATGTCAAATTCATCACTGAGGTTTTTGATCTTAGTCTGAGCAGCAATGAGTTCATTAGTGGTCATTTTCACAATGTTTTTATTCAGAAGGTGCTCCTTCTTGTATTGCGCCTTCTTCAGCTGCCTGGCCTTCTCAAACTTCAATTTCTCTTTGTCAATGAAGGCAGTCAGCACATGACTTTGACCAGGAGTGAGGTTCATCTCTGGCAGAGGTGTGTTGGGGTCCTTGTGCCACAAGTGGATGAAATCGAGGATCAACTTGGGATCCAGCATCAATGGCACATTACCGCCTTTGGCTCTAGCGGCCCTGTGCTGCCTGTCTTTGATGATTTTTGCGAGTTCTTCATTATCAGGTTCGTCCTCAGAGGATGGTACTTGAAAGGCGACCTACTTCTTTTGAGGACTTGGTCTAGTGCCTCATCCTGCAGTGGCCTTGGTCTTCAGCAGAGTGGAGCCAGATGAAGAGTGCAGAGGAGCTGATGAACTTGCTGAGGCTCCTGAGGCAATAGATATGCCTATTGTCCTTTGGGATGAGGCGAGATGCGCATGTGCTGAGGATTTGGATGGAGGAGCTGAGGATTTTGAAGGAGCTGGTGCGGCCTGAGGAATTGGCCGTGAGGGCTTATCAGAAGTTGGCCGTGAGGGCCTTGCAGAGGAGCTTGGCCGTGAGGGCATTGAAGAAGAAGAGGCATTGGGCTTGTGTGCGGGCTTCTTCGGCATGGCCTTCTTTGGCTTGCTAGCAGAGGCCTCAGCAGCAGCAGTAGAGTCTTCATTGAATTTCCTCACTGCTTCTTTTGCTACTTTGGCCAACTTAGCTTGACGCTTGGCCCATTCATCAGGATAGTCCTCACCGCGCTTGAGGCTAGTGGGATCAGCTTCTTGGCTAGGTGCCAATGGAGGTCTTGGACAAGGAGGGTGAAGAGCGAATTTCTTCATATACTTTGGAGTGACATAGCGATATTCCCTCCATTCTCGTGCCCATCTCCTCTCTATCCTTTGTATGCGCACCTTGCGCTCACTACAAAAAAAAGACACATCCGTGACATTTTGGGACGAACGAATTTTTTTCCTGTCATACATATGACACTTCTATGACGATAATTGTGACAAAACGCGGTATCATCATAGATGTGGTGGGCTCCTACTTCTATGACAAAAAATCATGACAGAAAAATGGGCTTTTCGTCCTGGGCGGGCTGGAGACGCAGCTGCATGACATTCTTTGGGCCGTCCATGACGGAAAAAACCATGGTAGAAGCGAGGGCGAGGAAAATTTCAGGGAGTTCCGGTTACGGTGGGAGGTTGGGGGCCAAGCGATGCGCGTTTCTCTTGTGCATGTACGCGCGTGTGTGCGAGGCGTTGGCTCTAACTGAACCCGAGCGAGGCGTTGGGCTCTAACTGAACCCGAGCGATTACACTGCAGGCTACGCGTTACTGAACCTGAGCGATCGATCGATGGCTGTTAACTGAACCCGATCGAGCGATTCCTTCGCTACTGCTGCTAACTGAAGCCGATCGATGCTGCCTCTGGATGAA